>NC_084539.1:9329807-9354807 GCF_024500275.1 Phycodurus eques
TAGGACAAGCAGGACTCATGTGTGTCTCTCACCACAGCTGATTACTGACTGCAAGTACCTTTCTACTGTATGTATGTGCAGACAGCAGAATATAATGAGGCACTCTCTTGTATTATTGATGCCCTACTTCTATCTACCTGCTGTTTACTGTGTTTGGCCCGCGAGGTGGCCCTTGTGTTTTTCTGCCACCATGCTTGGCAGAGGCCATCCAATATTAGTTGCATCCAACCAAGATACGTTGGATTTAGGGTTTGGGTGACATTTTAGTTGTGCAAAATTTAGGTTACATGAATACATTGTGTTTGTCTATAGCACTCCTATACATAGGCCCATAATGGTCTCCAATTTTAACAGAACATTAACAATTCAACCCAAAATCTAAAGGAAACCCACTTTTAACTGTGCTTTAATCCACTTGCAAACACAAAAAATAAATAAATAAAAAGGTGGGAAACAATGTGGTCGTCTCGACCCATCTTCAATGAGTCGATTTTGTGTCCAAAGCTAATTTGGATGAGTTTTGGCATAGCCTTGCTAGATTTCCACATACCTAAGGTAATAAAATAGTAAAAAAATTATCACAATGGTAAAAGTAAAATAATCAGTACGAAATAAAAATTTTGCATCCAAACAATGCTAACTTGGATTAGTATCAAATTGTTAGCCTTCATATCTACCCACTCATGCACATGGCTTCATTTTGCCATTACATTTATGTATTTTTCACAGAGAATGGCAAGAAAGATGTCAAAAACCATAAATGTTGTAAGTGAAAAATATATGAAACAAGCAGAAATGACAGAACAATTTAAAGAAAGGTGAAAAAATAAGGGAAACACAAAAATACAATTGGTTCTCCCCAAGCCTGCCATGTATAATCAAGGCATTTCAAGTCGTTTTGATATGGATTAGCACCAAATTGTAAGCCTTCATAGGTACACACCTACTCTATATACAGTAGATGAATTTTATTAGCACTCTTGCATATTTCACTGAAAAAGAAAAAGCAGAAAAACCTCTTGGTGCCCCAATTTTACCAATTATTCAGTAAATATAATTTCAAGACAAATTGGGGGGAAATATGCATACGCAAAAATACAAAAATACAATTCTGGCTAATACAGTTCTGGGTGAATTATATATCATTAACTGTCTTGCATTTTTCACTAAGAAAGGAAAGAAGGTGAAAAACCATTATGATGTTAAATGTAGACTTGACACCGATTTTATCAGCCTAATCGGTATCGGCCGATAATTAGTACTTTATGCTGTTCGGCTGATCAGCTTTAATATCATAATTCGCCATTGATCGGCTCCGCAAAAGACATTTACCCGCGTCGCCATCGTGCACAGTATATTTGAATCCAAGAGCTAGTTTATTTTTAGCCTTGTTGTGTGTCTTTTGATGTAGTACTGTAAATATATGATGGCCAATAAAGTTATTTAAAAAAATAAAATAAAATAAAAAACCTTTTTGGCGCTGTGGGACAGACCACACGTAATGCTGGATCAGACTACAAGACATTTGCTCTCTCACAATTACACTATGTCAGACTACTGCAATAAAAATCTGAATAAAAGATCAATAAAAGATCATCGCCTGCCACCGTGAGGGACCTAGGTTCAAGACCCCGACTGGACCATCCGCCAACATCCCCGGGACTCACGGCTGTGGTGTCCTTGAGCAAGACACCGATACCCCGAAATGCTCCCCGGGCGCTTCAGCTGCCCCCTGCTCCAGTGTGTTCCACGAACATGTGTTTGTGTTGACTGTGATGGGTTAAATGCAGAGAACAAATTTCATGTGCATGCATGCATGTTCATGACAATAAAAGGTGATTCTTCTTCTTCTGTATTCCGATACCACCGCATCCCGTTTTTTACGATCGTTGGGCTTTATCTTGTCAACACAAATGCGACCGGATACACTCGTTACCGTGGCGACGACAACAAGAGTGGATCACGCCTGACTGTATTAGAATGGCAAAATGGGGGAAAACGTGTGTTGGTGGTCACCGGTGCTCAGGACAGGAGAGGGCATTCGTTTAAGGCTTGGTTGAGGTATGTTCACATACCTTTAATACGATATGGCTCGCAAGCAGGCAACAAAACGTTTCAGCTAGCACTGACGGTTGTACGTAAACATGCCGCCGTTCTGTCAAATCATGCTCTAAGGTTTCGGTGTGGGTGAAGTAATTTAATTACAGTATGTTTGCAGCCATTATTTCTGTCATGTTGTAATGTTTTTTTTGACCTGACTGATTAGAATACACGATCTGACTAGAGCAGTGATTTCTAACCTTTATGGAGCCAAGGAACACATTTTACAATTGAAAAATCTCACGACACACCAACAAACAAAAATGTCACAAAAAGTGGATACATTAATTACTGTATTTAGTTCCTGCCGTCTAATAGAAGACCATTCATTTGTTCTGTCTGTCACTATGCCTCAGTGGCATAAATAATTGAACAAAGATACATCCATCCATCCATTTTCTGAGCCGCTTTTACTCACTAGGATTGCGGGCCTGCTGGAGCCTATCCCAGCTATCATCGGGCAGGAGGTGGGTTACACCCTGAACTGGTTGCCAGCCAATCGCAGGGCACATACAAACAAACAACCATCCGCACTCACATTCACACCTACGGGCAATTTAGAGTCGTCAATTAACCTACCATGCATGTTTTTGGGATGTGGGAGGAAACCGGAGTGCCCGGAGAAAACCCACGCAGGCACGGGGAAAACATGCAAACTCCACACAGTCGGGGCCGGGGATTGAACCCGGGTCCTCAGAACTGTGAGGCAGACGCTCTAACCAGTCGTCCACCATGCCCAAAGATACATTATTTATTGTAAATATATTTTTTTGCGCAATTAGTACACAAGTATATACAGTAAATGAACAGGTCATTTAAATAGACACATTCCTCCATCTTTAACATGCATGCACATGAAATTTGTTCTCTGCATTTAACCCATCACAGTGAACACATACACGTTAGTGGGAGAAAAAAAAAACTTGTCACCAAAGTTTTCTGGGTTCTTCCTTAGCCCATGTCCCTTGGATGAGACATTTATGTGCAATTTTCCCAACATAAAAAAAAATTAATTAAGAGTTTTTCCAATTTTTGCCATACATACCTTAGCCACCAAAGCTAATCGCTGAACCAATCGTTCACAGCATTGTCATGTCAACTGTGAACATTTTGGGAGACATATGACTGATTGCATTTAAAGCCTTCAAATACTAATTCAAATACTTTTAATTAATCTTTCAATCCCTGAGTATCTCTCTCAATAGTGAACACAAGGAGCGCCTCATCATTGGGACGCCACTCGCAGTTTACAGGAACAGATGGAACAAATCAGTGTTTCCGACGTCTGGGCAAGCCCATTTCCCAAAATGATAAAAAGCTGTTAGCGTGGCGTCCCGTCAGGACGGCGGGCCAGTGGTTAATCTGAAAAGCTGTCACGAGAGCAAAATGGGAGAAGAAATGATGGGTTTTACAGTAGGTCACAAAAACTTTAATAGTGAATGCTGTATGTACCGTAAAAGATAGAAATTCAATACATGACTGGTCTATTGCTGCCATTTTTGTTGCTTTTTTTTCCTCTCCTGCGGGAAAAAGTTGAGAAGCTCTCATTTTGATAAAAGACAATTACGGGCAAAATATGGTGACATTATTGTACCATGAGTTACTCCCACTGCCTACCAGCTACTCAAATAAAAAGCTTGGTTCACAGTATCAATCAGAATCAGAAACGGTAAGACCTTTCCCCCCCCTTTGCAATTATTGGAGCGAGCACAAAAAAGTATCCGATATGGCCACATATCTCAACAAAAGAATGTTTCCTCTGGGTTCCAGTGCTTTCTTGGAATATTATCTTGGTGCCTCGACTCCGTCTGCACAGCGCCTTCCTCTCTGAATATATCTGCACCATCCGGCCCCTCCTGGCAGTCACGACAGTTGTCTGGGACCACTTGGCCTGAGCTCCTATCAGTTATTGTAGGTCCTGGTGGGTCATGCCCTCGCCTCTGGATACAGACTGGCTGGCCTCATGTCTTCACTCGGGGATGCCGCGTTCCTTTCCTTTCTCCCTTTTCTTCCCTTTCCTTCCCTTATGCTGTGAAGAGCTGGGCTAGACTGAGAAGAATGTGAGCCGTAGAGAAAGTATGAACCACCCTCAAACACACACACAAGCAGTGCATGCTGATCTGTCAAAAACAAACCACACTCAACAAGTAGTGCATTGTGATCTGTCAAAAAACTATCCTTTCTATTATTCATCTTAAAGGTTCACGGTCACGTCGAGCTGGAGTCCATGTTCCAACTGCACTGGAAAGACAAACAGATTCATGATTTCTAAAGGATGAACTGCCAGAAGTGATGCTGATGTTTCACGATGTGCTTTGTTTGTCAAACGGTAAAAAAGGATGAAATGGTAAATGGGCTTTCACTTGTATAGCGCTTTTTCTACCTTCAAGGTACTCAAAGTGCTTTAACATTGTCTCCTCATTCACCTACTGATGATGCAGCATCAGGAGCAACTTGGGGTTCAGAATCTTGCTCAAGGACCCGGTCACAGGCGCTGAGGATCCAACCCACAACCTTTGGGTTGAGAGACGAAATACTGTACGTCTTAAAAATTTGCCTTGGGAACAAATCCTTACTTTTTTAATTATGATTCTTACATTTCAGATATATTTTAGTTCTTCTACAATTACGCTTGCAAACGTGATACATTATTCAGCAATCCAAGCAGGCTAGCTATGTGCTAATGGTTGCAACTTTTTATATAGGCTTGATTGTAACAGTAAACAAAGAGTTAGAAAGCATTACAGGAACAGCCTTGATCCTTAATACTGTATCTGTCTTGGTTGTAAGGTGGTGGGTGACTTTTTTGTCCTCCAATCTATGTGCATTTTAGTTTTGCATTATTTATTAGTTTTTTGTTTTGTTTTCCAAAAAAATATAATTTCCCAGGGAGCAAATAAAGTCTGAATCTCTTGGAAAATTTTACGGTAAAGAATGCTGATATCTTTCTAAATGTTTACAAAAATGTATGTCGCGTTACATACTCGAGGCAAGACTCCCTAAATCCTTCAGTCAGAACTGTCTTAAACCTTTATTAGGCAGGTGCAGAAACATATCTTAATTATCTACTATTTTCCAACTTAATCAAAAGTTGAAGGGCTGGATTTGTAGTACTAATTCACCTTTTGAGCTTTTGTGTGTTTGTGTGAGATCATTTCAAAAATGCCACAATCACTGACTTTTTGGCAGGCTTTTATGTCTGCAAATTGATTGTATAACACGCTGAAGTCATGCAACTTGTGTAATTAAGACTCAAATGATAAGTGGTACCGAAAATGGATGGATGGATAAAGGCAGAGTTACTGTGTGCATTATGTTCTTTATAGCATACCGTTAGAATGTTAGATCATGATTTTAATAACTAATGATATTAGTTAATAACGTCTTCCATCCATCCATCCATTTTCTGAGCCGCTTCTCCTCACTAGGGTCGCGGGCGTGCTGGCGCCTATCCCACCTATCATCGGGCAGGAGGCGGGGTACACCCTGAACTGGTTGCCAGCCAATCACAGGGCACATATAAACAAACAACCATCCGCACTGACATTCACACATACAATTTTTAGTTGTCAATTAACCTACCATGCATGATTTTGGGATGTGGGAGGAAACCGGAGTGCCCGGAGAAAACCCACGCAGGCACGGGGAGACATGTAAACTCCACACAGGCGGGGCCGGAGATTGAACCCCGGTCCTCAGAACTGTGAGGCAGACGCTCTAAGCAGTTGTCCACCGTGCCGCCGAAAGCTATCGTCTTTGTTTTTAAAATGAAAACAGATCAAAACAGTGTTGTCGTAGCTGTTCGTTTACATGACAACTGTGCTTTGGGAGTGTTCTGTGTAGGCAAACAAAAATACAATGGCGGCACACAGATGTCTTGCAGCATTTGTACAAAACATGCTTCTCCCAACTTGCGAGACTGCTTATGTGTCCAACAGATATGTTAAATTTTAAACCCATAAGCTGACAAACAGTATTGAGAAGAAAAGCCAAGAGCACTTTAATACGTCTGTGAGACAGCAACAGAGTTCAAATGGGCTCCACAGTTAACTCTTTAATGATAACCTCTATGGAATTAGATAATTACCGTTAGCATCTGTTTTTTCCAGAAGTTGTTTATCTTAAGTGGATGATGTACCTGTTGTACTCCTAATTAATTGTACTCCTTCCTGATAACCAATAAATTAGCATTTTTTCACCGACAATTGGCAAGCCAGTAAATAAATTGCAGATCCAAAGTTTAGTGAAAACTCTCAGAGTGACAGTCAATTATTCCTGATTGGCTAATCATGTCTGAGCCCATCTAAAACTTGGGTTAAAGCCATTTGGGAGCAAGAATTCATATGTGGCACATTGTTGTTAATGTGAGAAGGTTGCTGGCAACTGGTCCGACAGAGGCACAAGTACTGAGCAAAAGATACTATGCTAACTAAGCCCCCCTCCTCCATTTGCCTCGTCACCAGGAGCCAGAGAGTCTAGCAGCTATCGCTGCTCAAAAAGGCAGATTTTGGTCGGCCTAAACAACACATTCCACAGCAACTGCCCATGAGAATCATTGACACAACCTGAAACAACACACAATGCACAAACAACGAGACTAAGAAAGTGTCGCCCCCGAGGCCAAAGTCTTTTAAACCGCTCTTTCAGTTCGGAGAGACTCTGTACATTTTTTTGCATTCCTTAAGCAAAGAGGCATCTTGTAGTCTTCTGTCAACAGTTTCCCCCTGACCGGGAACAACAGTTTGTTTTGTCAGTTAGCAATCTGGACAAAAACTACTAAAGTCACAGAAATGCCTTGGGAACACCAAGAAATGTCTGTGTTGAAATTCTGATGCTTTTAAGGGTGTTTCCTGCGTCTACACAACAGGACAGTGCCAAAATGCACTTCTGCCTAATCTTTCAATGAGCAGAAAAAAATAAATTTAAAACATTATCTTTTGTGAGGAGTGCGTCAGACATTACCCAGAAAACTCAGAATCTTCTGTTTGGACGTTTACATGGTTGCATTACTGATGTCCACTGGACTAACTTTTATGGACAGAATTTCAAGGCACAGCCGAAGCGTAGAGGGGTCCGGTTTGGTGGCCTCGGTATTGCATCTCTGCTTTTTGCAGATGATGTGGTTCTGTTGGCTTCATCAAGCCATGATCTCCAACTCTGCTTTTTGCAGATGATATGGTTCTATTGGCTTCATCAAGCTGTGATCTCCAACTCTCACTGGAGCAGTTTGCAGCTGAGTGTGAAGCGGCTCGGATGAGAATCAGCACCTCCAAATCTGAGGCCACGGTCCTCAGTCGGAAAAGGGTGGCGTGCCCTCTCCGGGTCGGGGATGAGATCCTGCCCCAAGTGGAGGAGTTCAAGTATCTTGGGGTCTTGTTCACGAGTGAGGGAAGAATGGAACTGGAGATCGACAGGCGGATCGGTGCAGCGTCTGCAGTGATGCGGACTTTGTATCGGTCCGTTGTGGTAAAGAATGAGCTAAGCCGAAAGGCGACGCTCTCAATTTACCGTTCGATCTACGTTCCAACCCTGACCTATGGTCACGAGCTGTGGGTCGTGACCGAAAGAACAAGATCCCGGCTGTTATTGTTTTTTTCTAATCATCGAAGCCTGTCTGCATTTGTGAAGAAGTCCGAGATATCCAAGCCAGTACAATGCAGACAGAGAGTTATTCCCTATTATTGCTGCATTTGTGCATGCATTATTTGTGGGGTGCAACGGATCAAAAAACTCACGGCTCGGATCGGATAAGGGTGTTTTGAGTCACGGATTGAATAATTTTACGCAACAGCAAGAAAAAAACAAAAACAAAAAAAACATTGAACATTGACCTCCATTTATTTTGTAAAACACTTTTCCTCATAAAATGAAAACAACATTTAACTCAAAATGTGAAATATAGCCATTTAAATTATATGACAACAATTTAAAACGCAATACAAGGCATGACACCCTTTCCTTTTATACACGGACCGTGAATGAAAAACATCTCAAAGTGCAATTTAAGGAATATGCCCTTCCTTTAAACATGGATAGTAAATTAAACAGCAGCCTAAATACACACGAAATTTAAGAAAGAAAATCATACCCGAGCTTATAATTTTGTATTATCTGTGGTGGCTGGGATATTAGTATTGGGTCACTCTATCTTCCACTCAGTCACTGCTTCTGTCAGGAGGCTACCTGCACCAGATTTGTGCCTCTGTGACTCTCTCAGAGGGGGGTGTGTCTATGGTGAGTGTAACAGACGATACCCAGGATCATTCAACAATTTTTTTTCTTCTCCTGCTCATGAAGACTTGGCTCGATCGTTGCATTGAAGAGGGTGTGCGACAGGATTTCATAACGTGTTTTGCACAATAGAGTATGGCCTCATGTCCTCAGCAATAAATACCCCAATAGCTTTTCCAATTGCTTAACCCCACTGCCCGGTTGGATTGTGCAGCAACGTGCTACTTAAATGCCGCAATGATAAGCGGTTCTTGGGTAGCCTTCGTCTTACATGACGCAGGATCGAGGGTTTTCAAGTTTCTCTGCTCTTCCACTATGCTATGACTAACATCCACCGCTGTACTTGACTAATGAGTGCATATTAAACCTGTTGCCTTCGTATGAACAGGCAAAACCTTTTTTTTTTTTTCCCCACCCAACACCAACCACACGCACATATTTTGGACAAATCCGAGGACCAGGTGTGTGCCGAACCGTGTAGAGTGATCTGTGCGGATAAAAGATGATCCTTTGCACCACTAATTATTCAGTTCGTGTATTTTTCATCAGGCACCTTGTTAGGCAGCTAAGGGGTCCTCGGAAAGAGGTTTCATTTGTTTGCGGCAATTATTAGTCTTGTTGTTTTAGCTCACACAGTAACTATTGTGTGATCATTTTCTGCTACAGAAACACAAAATAATATGTTTAGTGAGCTTTTTACAAAACACATGGGGCCGTGCTCCGCCCAATCCCAAGTAAAATGCGTCTATATAAAATAGACGTAAATAAATAAATAAATAAATAAAATACTGAAAAATACAGCATCTAAAAAAAATAAGTTGGCGCTTAAATGGGCTAACAGCCCTGTCAATTAGGCCAAATTAAACTCACATACACAAGCCTGAAAAAAAAACATGATTTTTGGTATAGGGTATAGTCTGTCTTTTGTGCCTGATGGCAGCTGGGATAGGCCCCAGCTCACTCCGACCCTGAGCAGGATAAGCAGTACAGAAAATGCATGGATAGATGTGGAGTTTTATCAATGTAACCTTAGAAAAAGGTTATGATCACCTACACAGGCTCCCAAAGAAACATGAAACAAATGTGAATTTCTTGTCTTTTGCCAAAGAAATTGTGTGGGTGTTTCTGTGTCCATGTGGACAAGCGGCGGGCGGGTTTGTTTTACTTTTATATTTTAAAGTACTTTATGTTGCACTCCTTTGTATGAAAAGCACTTACAAACAAAGTTTAAGTGAGTGATTGAAAATAAAAGTAAAGACGTTAAAAGCATCAGGGCGAAGTTAGTTGGAACATAACTTGTTGCAGCTTGCCGCTTAAATGGGGTGCCCAAAAAATGTAAAGAAGATGCCACAACCTGGCAAGGAGCCCTGAATAAGTTCACAAAAAGAAGCGAGGAAGCCTCAAAGTCAACGATATTTGACCCAATATAGTGATTATCCTTCACCGCTACCTCGTCAGCATTCTCTGCGCAGTCACTGCCAAGAGCTTTTAGCAGTAATTACCAATTCATTGATGATTCCACACAACATTAATCTAGCCTATGGATTTTCACGTTGGGGGCTGAGTACCCGAATGAGCTCATCAGACGAAGGCATGCGTGAGGTGTGGAGAGAGACAGCTGTTTGTTTGAGCGATGGCGCCATCAAACGGTGGCCTGTGTCTCCCCGAGGAGACATTGGCCAAATTGTCACGTCACTTCACGGCGCCCTCTGGAGGTAGAAAAGCAACTCAGATGAGGGCAGCATGTCAACGTGAGGGCGAAGCACACATGCGGACATAAAAACAAAGGGAAGTGCATATGGATGCACGATGGTAGCGTGGTTGGTAGTGCGTTAACGGTTAAACTGGCTACCCACATCGATTTCGAACATCACAGATTTTTTTAAAAGTGAGCGACCCCAAACATAACGAGGAAAAATAGCCAAGTTTGTGCATACTGCTCTTGTGTGTGCTGAACTCGAGATGACCAACACGGCACAGCATACACACAACGACGTCTGTTGTAATGCCAAGACTGACCTGGGACAGGCAGCACGGTGCCACAGAACATCCAGACTCACGGAAATACAAAGAAAAAGTAGTACACTTAACACTTGCTATTCACGGGGTTAGAATCAAGGACCCGCTGCAAATAGCAAACATTCGCAAAGAATGCATCCCCTGAAATTTTTTTCTAGTTGCATATTTCCTCGCTGATTAATGGTGGAGCGCCGGGAAGGAGTGGTGGGAGTGTTGGGTAACGAGGCGTTGTGGCAGATATACATCTGCCCCTCACTCCTCCCCATTCCCCCACGATCGTATGTGCCCTTGACAAAGTGCCCCCCAGCCATCATCCCATCTCCTTGAAATGTCTTTACATGTTCGCATGGAGCAGGCCAGCAGGGATAAAAGGAAGATGGCTACTGAGAATGGGGTTTGGCCTTTTGTCACATGCCCCAATGGCTCTTTCCATCTTTCTCCCAGTTCTCTCTCCCCTGCCATAATTCCTTCCCTACTTGTGCAGACAACCTTACAGCGCTGAGTCACCAAGGCATTCCCTACGCATGAATCGTGATTACAGACTGCTTCGGGCACCTGTCTTACCTTCAGCCTGTCTGTGGGCAGCGCCTGGGCTCCTTTCATGATCACCTCCTGGACCCTCTCCACAGATAGGTCGCTTCCAGCCTGCTCCAGACGCTGGCTGAAGAACGCGATCACCTGAAAAGGTTGCAAAATAAATCTTTCATGAACTGAATAGACTATGTTGTCAAAATGATCCCTGTTCATATGGGCCTTCAAAAACCAACTGACAACAGGTTAGTGTTACAGGCCGACCTGGGTTTATGACAGAGGTCTGTTCGATTGATAGCGACGTCATCCAAATTTCTAAATCGAAATGTGCCGTAGACAATCACCAGCCTATGCTAATGCAGTAGTTAAATTGGAATTACTCGACATGCAGCGGCTGAAATATCTATTTAACACATCAGCATTTTTCTCACTAAATATACTCCCAAAGGTGCTATTGACCTGAAAATTTCACCAGATGTTGGGAAGTAATCCATACATACAAAGAAAGTATAAGAAATAAGATCAGAAATTAAGTTGTGTGTAAAAATGTGAAATGACACAGGGAAAAAGTATTAAACACATGAAGGGAGGTGCAAAAAGGCATGGAAAGCCAAGACAACACCTAAAATCTGTCAATAATCAAACAACAATCCAGCCCCTTGTCAGTCAAAATGAATATCAGTTAAGCTTCTGAATGTTCCAGTGAGCACGGTTGGGGCCATAATACGGACAGAAAGTGGAAAGCCAATCATACCAGCATAAATGTGCCTCGATCAGGTACTCCTCACAAGATTTCTGACAGAGGAGTGCAAAGAATAATCAGAAGAGTTGTCCAAGAGCCAAGGACCACCTGTGGAGAGCTTCAAAAAGACCTGGAATTAGCAGGTACTATTGTCAAAAGGAAAACAGTGAGCAATGTACTTCGCCGCCATGGCCTGGATGCATGCTCACCACGCAAGACCCCATTGCTGAAAAAAAAAAAATCATGTCAAAGCTTGTTGAAAATTTGCTGAACAACATTTGAACCAGCCAGGTAAATCCTGGGAAAATATAGTCTGGTCGGATGAGAGCAAAATTGAACTCTTTGGATGCCATAATGCACACCACACATCACCCTAAAAACACCATACCAGCAGTGAAGTTCGGAGGTGGGAACATAATGGTGTGTGGCTGCTTTTCAGCAAATGGTACTGGTAAACTTCACATTATTGAAGGAAGGATTTATGGGCAAATGTACAGAGACATTCTTGACAAAAATCTGCTGCCATCTACGAGGATAATGAAAATGAAACGAGGGTGGACTGTTCAGCAGGATAATGATCCAAAACATACTGCCAAGGAAACTCTCAATTGGTTTCAAAGAAAAAAAATAAAGCTGCTCGAATGGCTCAGCCAATTGCCTGACTTGAATCCAATCGCAAATCTATGGAAAGCACTGAAACTCAAGCTCCATAAAAGAAGCCCCCGGAACATTGAAGAATTGAAGACTGCTTGTGTGGAGGAATGGGCCAAAATCACACAAGAGCAATGCATGCGACTAGTTTCTCCCTACAGGAGGTGTCTTGAACCGGTCATTGCAAACAAGGGCTTTTGTACAAAGTATTAAATAAATAGCAGTTGGCGTGTTCAATACTTTTTTACTTGTGTCATTTCACATTATTACACACAACTTAATTTATGATCTCATTTGTTCTATTTTCTTTGAATATTTTGATTACTTGTGTTGTTCCGAACATCTGGTGAAATTTTCATCTCAATAGCACCTTTGGAAATATATTTAATGAGAAAAATGGTGGCGTGTTAAATACTTATTTCAGCCGCTGTATTTGTATGAAAAACACTTGTAGGCCATAAATTTAAACGGTAAGTACGGCATAACTTTTAGCCATCTCTGGGATATATTTTGCCTTCTGAAGTAGTGTCAGAGCCGTAACAGATGAGGTCCAGTTAAAGGGATTGCAGTTATGCTAGCACCAGCGTATAAAGCTTTACACCGGCCACTCACTTATCAAGGCCCTACTGTGCCTTACGCAACTGTCACTGTCGTATCTTTGATTGTTTTATATTTATGGTCAAGAATTATTTTTCATACAAATGTTTACTGTTATTATGATGCAGTAGTACTACTGCATCATAATAACCACTGATGCATCATAACTACCACTGATGCAGTAGTACTACTGCATCAGTGGTAGTTAACGGTGCGTAACAACTTCATACAAAGTCAGGATACGTCGCCGCTCTAGAAAACTTCCACTTTGAGTACCTTTTACTCCACAACTTTGTTAACGTACAAAGAAATGACCAAAACTACACACTTTTCATTATATAAATGGCCATTGAAATGTGCTAGCTGTGAGCTGTTGTGTAAGTAGCATACTGTGCTTGCATCGGTTAAAGCCGGATAATGAACGCGGCAGGTATTTTTCACGGACACGAAAACCTCTTTGCTTTTTCTTTGAGACAGACAGGACCTCGTTTCATGCTTATCTTATTGAAGTTTAGTAGACTTTATGCTGATCTGATCGGTTTGATCGGTATTGGCCGATAATTAGCATTTTATGCTGATCGTCTTTCATGTCAGAATTCGCTGAGCCAATCAATGATGTCACCGATCGGCGCAGTACTGTAACTATCTGACAGCCAATAAAGTTTTGTTCAATCTTGTCGGTGAAAAAACATGTCTTCGGTGTAGGACTATTTTGCGGTGTCTCAGACAAACAACACTCAAGTTATTTGCAGTCTGTTCACAACTGAAGTACGTTGTGGGGAACGTCATCTAAATCCTTCAACACAACAAATTTCATTGGGCACCTGAAGAATGTAAACAAGGAGGAGCATGTCGCGTTCAAGCAACGCAGCGTGAGGAAAAAAAAAAACAAAACAAAAAGGAAAAGTCAAACGGACCCAAACTCTGGACAACACCCGCCCATATAGCCGGGACAGTGAGAAAGTTAGAGTAAGCATGTCATGAACAGTATTTGTTCATTTAATTCCAGTAAGTTAGCACTCATTATTTCTGTCATGTTGTAATGTTGATTTGACCTAAACCTATGTCAGTGGCCAATCCTTGAATCCCCCCTAGAGGTCATTGATGTTTTAACTTTTGTCTAGAATGCTGGAGAATAATTTTGAAGATACAGTACTCAGTATACAGTGCACAAGTATATACAATAAATAAACAAGTCATGTAAATAGACACATTGCTCCATCTTGTGATCGGATCGGTGATCGGTTATCGTTTTTTTTAAACTTGCTGATCGGCCCACAAAATCCTGATCGTGTCAAGCATAAAGTTTACCATCAATTTCCAGATCTCACTTGGTCTAATCCCAGCGTCGTTGCACCACACCTGCAACAGGAGCGCCCCTAGATGATGACACTCTGTGCAATATAGTGATTTAAAGATACATATAGAACCACACAACAATGCAGCCTTTTCCCTATATGTATCGAGCTTGTTTGGATGTCAACTGACGGAGCTTTAATAACACGGTGGCTATAATCACTGATGCAAATGCATAAAGGCTGGATCAACATTGGTGCAATAGCTTGTTAGTGTGGGGAAAAAATGTTTGATATTGCAATGCTGTCAGATATGTTATTGGTTTTTTGAATGCTTAATGCTGCAATAGGAAACATGTTCCAGGGTCAAAACGTCACCATTACAGATCTATTAATTGCACATGCAACGTTTGAAGTAACATTTTAACATTAATTCACCAAAGTAATGACAGAAGTTAACCACGACATAATAAAATTTAATAAAACTAAAACAAACTACTCACTCTTTGAATATGCCTGACAGACACATCACGGATCATAGTGCCGTTTGGTGTGTAATGCTGGAATTAAAAAAAGCCTTTTGATGTTTATTGAATTGCTCAGTAGCCAGACCCTTTCCTTAGGTGCAGTTAAATTAACTTCCATTGCTGGTTATACGGTGATCACACCTTCCTTTTTGCCATCACTGGTAACCTTGTGTGGTGGCGTTAGGAAAGAAAATGCCAAAAAACAAAATCAAAGGAAGAGCATCTCTCTACATCCTTCGACTGGCCTGGGAATGCCTCGGGATCCCCCCCGGAAGAGATGGATGAAGTGGCTGGGGAGAAGGAAGTCTGGGCGTCCCTGCTAAAGCTACTGCCCCTGCGACCCGACCTCTGATAAGCGGTAGAAAATGGATGGATGGATGGATAGTACGAATGCGTCAAACTCAAGGCCCACGTCACTCTATATGGCCTGCGAAAGCTTGCCCACAATTTTTCCTTTAAATATGTTACAAATAGCCATAAAAATTAAAACAACTATGAATGATGAATTCTGACTGCTCTGTTACTGTTGCACTTGTCTACACCCTTCATTTCCTGAAAAGAAAGTGAAAACAAGATAGAAACCCCTGGCCTAGGACATGTAATTACACAGATACTCGTATTTCAAATTATGTCAATTATTTTGGGACACCATGACTACGAGTACTATTCCCAGCCCAAATAGCTTTGGCACAACGCCAAAAATGCAATACATTTTGTCATTTGCACATCATTAGCTAAAGCGCACTAGGGATTCCTGACTAACCAACAGGCCAATGTTGGAAAGAGCTATTCCCTCCATTATGTGATGCCTGGTGGGTTTCATCCCAAACAAGAGATCAAGCAAATGCTGTGCTTTATCTGCGCTAGGTTCTCCCCTGAAGATATGTTTGATATTGGATAATTAAAAATCTCTTTTTTAAGTCTTTTTTCCCCCAAAATATATATTTGCCAAACCGACGGCGCTAAACACACCCACGTGCAGTGTTTCTTCTCTGGCAACCAGAGCCCACAAGAGCATTCTGTACATCTATTGCGAAATACTAATCTCCTCATCAGTTCTGAAGGCCTCCCATATGGGGTTAATTTTGAGGAGCAGTTCCTCAATCCAGAATCACATATGCCTGCAGATTTGCAAGCAGAGAGGGGGAAGACTGGAGAATCGCCTCGGGGAAGCTGACTTAACCAAGGGATTCTAGCAAGCAAGCTTCCTCATATGGATAACAGCAGTGCCTATGGCAATGTACTATGGAGCAACCCCAATTGCACACACACCCACACACGCGCAACTCACCCACACCCACACCCACACACACACAAACAAACCAGAGCCGATAAGAGATTGCTTGGCTTCCTTTCCCTTTTTCTACCCAACTGATGAAGCTGGGAGTGACCGCTTTCGCTTGTCCCTCCACAATTGCTCGTAAAAAATATTTGACACTTATTCTGTCCACAAAAGAGCAGGACTGTTTAATTTGTCAATACCGTGCAATCCTCCTGTTATACTATAAGTCAAATTAATGTAAAAATGTTAATTTTCTTTTTGAGTCGGTGTAATTGTTGGTACCCCTCTGTTTATGAAAAAAATAATGGTTGCTGAAATAACTTGAAACAGACAACAGTAATAATAAATAAATACTGTTTAACAATGAAAACGAGGCATTGCTGTTGAATCGTGGTTCAACTGAATTATTTAAAAACAAACAAACAAATGAAACAGGCATGGATAAACAAAAGATAGAAAATATTGAGAATAATTTGACCCCCAGTGTAACAGCAGGATTAAGTAGTATTCGGTATAAGTCCTGCCCATGTGGAAAAAAATAAAAATAAATAAATAAATAAAAAGATAAACCCTCCCTGCTGTGCTTGCTTCTTACTAAAAACCTTCATGTGTCAATATGACCCGCTCTACAATCGATCATTAAAAAAATACAACACAATGCAAAGTCTATTTTTAAAAACAAGACAAAGACAAGGAAAAATGTAGGGCCAGCAGAGTTAGTTTAAAGCACTTGTTTTTTCCCCCCAAAAGGGTCAGTTTGACCCACAATGTAACACTGGGTTCAAGCTATCAGCTCAGCATCCTTTACTGCAGTCTTTCGCAACCTTTATTGAGCCAAGGCTCCCATTCTACAAAAAAAAACAAAACAATCCCACGGCACACAACCAAACAAAAAGGCCACAAAACGTATGAATACTGAAATAATGATTTATCAATTACTCACAAATTGACATATTCACTTCGAAATCTGAGCTTGTTTAATTTAACACAAAGTATTCTGAGTATGAATGACAACAGGTGGATGTTTATTGTACCTTCTGCCATCTCATAGAAGAGCATTTAACTGTTCTGCCTGTACGTTGCTGGAATAGATAGACATTTTGAAATTAAATATTTTTTTTAAACATTAAAGGGGCTGTAAAGTGAATAGTAATGCTCTGTAAATTTGACACACCACAGAGAAGAATGTTGTTAGCAAGCCTGCCAAATAAGAATGAATAAAAAAAATAATAATTGCCAAATACTGTATATTTAATAATGCTTCAAAATTGTGAAAAATAGAGACCTCCTCCCAGCTCCTGGACACTGTAGGCATGTCCACTAAATGCGCTGAAAACATGCCACACTCATTTTTCAGCTGTCAATCAAATAGGTTCCTCCAGTATGTTCTCAAATGTCTGGTGTGACAGGCTGAATAATGTGTACCACTGTGTTTAAACTCCTTCACTGCCAATGACAGCTGTTGAATTCAAATATCTATGTTAACATGGAGGACTGGCAGTGAGAAACACTTAACCTTCCTTGAAGTGTCTGTTACATGGACCCACACACAACAAGACCGCGCCGCTGGTCTAGCCATGGTTACTGGTTTCCTTGTATTTATTGTTGATGTGACTGCTGACCAAAGCAGCAGGATGAATTACGAAGTGTTTCAGACAATATGATCTGCTCATATTCAGCCAAATGCTTCCGAACTCATCGGACTGCACTTCACCGTGCAGATGGACAAGCGGTATGGAAAATGGATGGATGTAGCGGACGCAGTCAGTGTAATGGCTAATAACTAGAATGAGAATCACCAGCGAACTCCTGTTCCCTCTCCTTTACGTACCTGTCTGGTATCTTCAAAGGGTAAGTAGATTTACTTAATTTTAGTTTTATTACACAGTTGTTACCTTCTATTTATATTTGTATGACAGATATGCCTGTTAACTTAAAAAAATTGATGGATATATGATAACACTGTGGAGCAAGCAAAGTGGCAAGTGGAATGCAAATCGCTGAAAAAAACTAAATCTGTTTGTGTTTCTTTAGGTGCTGCTGTTTTAGCTAGCAAAGGAGTTCAGATGATCTCAATTTAACTACCATGTGTCAACAACAGCATCAGTCTATGAACTGACTTAGTGACTGCTGAGTCTAACTTTATGAGAGTACGAGTCATTTTCAAGAAACTACAGTAACCACCTGTCTATTATTCCTTCAGTCATGTCTATTAGTTGAAGAAATGAGGCAACCTTGAGTTGGTTTCAAGCGGGATACTGACCGTGTCCAGGTTCTGCATGATGTCCTGGAATGATGGGTGCATCCTGAACTGCTCAAAGAGCTCCCGCTTGTAGAGCAGCGCGTACACCAGGTTGGGGTTGTGGTGCAGCGAGTTGCTGAGGCAAGAGTTGATGATCTCCAGCATCATGCGGATCACTTCCTCAATCACATTCAGGTCCTGAGCCTGAGGGGAAAGACAGGAGGACAGGTTAATTGCCTGCCCACAACATTGGTTTCACATACAATAATGTTTTCAAACGATTTTTTCCACAGAGATTAATGTGTGTACTTTGGGGGTTGAAGGAGAAAAGACTAAAAACAAAATGGAAGCTGTAAAATATTATTTCATTTGCTAAACTGTGTGCTAACGCCACGTGAAATGTATTCAATATAAACGTGTTAGTTGCCAACCCTCGACTAGATTCCCTAATCAGTCCTGAGTTGTGTCATCCACTTTAGACAAAATAAATACCTCCCTCAAATAAACACCTTCTTTTTCATAGAAAAAAAGAACAGTCATAGTCATGGTGTCTTTCACACCATCAGATCCTGAGCCAGTTTTACTAAACTGCTAACTAAAACAACAGCGCCTTAAAAGTCTTTCAGATTAATTTAAGTATGGAGTCTTAATGCATGTTGTAAACAAGCTCCCTGCGCTGTATGATAATTACATTCCAGTGCACTCTGATGAGTAGTCATTACACAAAGTTGTGGGCATCCATGTTTCTTCCGTTCCAGGGAGCTATGCAACTCATTGGTTCCACCCATTCTGCCTAGATTAACATTTCTTTCAAATTATCTTTATATTCATTTAAATTCAAGTTACACTTGACAGAAATTGTAATATACCTCGAACATTGTTTAGGATTATACACAAAATAGCTTCATACAAATAAAGGCCTGCTGCTGTTGATTTATTGGGTTCATACTATCAATTGTTTCATGATTAACTTGATATTTTGTGTGTGTAAACAAAAGACCACATACCCAAAGCCCAGCCTGAGCCATTTTGCTGTGACAATCAAGTTGAACAAAAAGCACGTAAAACATGTTTTAGATGCTTGATTCATTGAGCCTGGATGCACATAAAGTACCATAACATTATTATTTCAGAGTGGGACTATGTATACCACAACATATTAAAAATAGCACACACATATCAAATCAATCACTCTGCTGTTCATGGGGAACATCTTTGTTCTGTTCTTCATCTGGGTGGGTTCATCGCGTGTCAACGCCCCAGAAGACCGCTGCGGCCAAGACTAGATAACATTCACCATCTGTGTGCACAGCTATACAACGGTGTGATGACAGCATTGTAGATTAAGATCTTGCCATGGCATGGTTGGTTCCCACGCTCCGCATTCATGAGAATAAACTGCATTTGGTTATGTGTATAGATGTTGTACGTAATGTTAAGTTTGTGTGGAAACCCTGAAACTGTTTCCAGTGCCCAAACTATCATAGAGTTCTTCATTTTTCAACTGACCGTGAAGAGGGAACCAGTTTGGAGACAGAAAATCTGCAGACCACCATCTTAAAATACAACTTGACCAATTGAAGAAAAAGGCAAGCTTCGGTGGAAAATAGTCCTTACATCTTCATCAATGCGGTTTACAACGTTACCGCCATACAAGGTTTCGAGGTTGGGAAGAGTGCACAATGAACTAGTTTGCACAGCAGCCTAAAAATATGCTCAGTTACCACTTACTGATTTTCACCCGACTGAAGGTTTTTTTTCCCATATATTTCCTGAAATTATAACTTTGCTACTGAATTAGCATAGATTAGTGATACACCACAACTTCGTACAAATTCAACTTTCATCGCCACTGATCGTAACTACATCGTGATTAGTGCTGGGAGATATGGCCTAAATTTGATTTTACGATTTTTTTTTTCTTCCTAATGTTGATATTCCATATGACTCGATATTTATTGTATTCAAGTTTATAAATGTTAAAAATATGATGATCTAAAAATAAGAGAAGCCACTATAGCAACCTGACCTAAAACTGTTCGTCCAGCTTCCTAGAATTTAGGCATCTCTAAGTCCTTGTGCAATTGTCTCCCCAGTATGATGTTTTGGTGCATAGCTTGTATGCAAACAGGTACTGTATTTTCACGACCATAAGGCGCACTTAAAAGTCTTAAATTTTCTCCAAAATGGACGGGGCGCCTTATAATGCGGCGCGACTTATGTGTGCACCAAGTTCCAACATCTATCAATGTTTTTTTTTTTTTTTTTGATGAGCATTTCCTGCCGACACGCTGCTTACACAGAGGAAAAACGGACGTGGCTACGTCCATGACAAATATCATTGTTCGTGTGATGATGATGACCTGTATGAACAAGAATTCACTAATACCACCTAAGACGAGTCTCAAAACAGGAGTGCCAAGAGACGGCAAGCTGATTGGGAGGTGAGATTGCGACTCAAATCTGGGCTAACCATCTTAAACCGAACTGCAAGTGGGGGCCCTTATCTCACAAACAATGTTGCTGCTAGAACATACAAAAGCACATGGAGTGGGAACACTGGATTGGGAAAATGTTTAATAACTGTAGTTTGGAATTCAAGATACATTGATTTCAACCAGGCTGCAGGACCAGGAGGTGCAGGGCAGGCACTAAAACGTTAACCGGCAGACACGAGGAGGTGAGCGCAATACAAGAGCAGCCAGAGAAAATGAGGATTGATTGTGCGTCTGGAAGTAAAGGAGGAAGCGCTCGGGGCTTGACTACGCTTTCTGGCTTCGGTCCGCTGTGGCGGCCCATAATTAGACAGAACCGAGGGGGAACTGAATTGGGAGACAGTCGAGTAGGACGCAAGAACTAAAAGGGACTATGAGATGAAGAGTAGGAGTGAGGTGTCGAGTGTGTTTTGTTCTCTTACTGCGGCTTAATGAGATTGGCCTGGCAGGGGAAAAAAATGCCACGCTGGGGAATTCAGGTCAGAGGAAAATAGGCTAGCTAGACGTCTGCCTGGCCCCGTGTGTGTATGTGTGTGTCAAGTGGATGAGATTAAGAGGTCTGCTTGAAATCCAGACAGGATTTAAATATCTTAACTCCTCATTTCTTTGCGTTCCCCACTTTTGTGCTTGTTTTGAAAACCCCAGCCTAAAAAACACCTCACACACACACATCCACATGCTTGTCCGTGTGTTTGTGCGCGACTTCCTTCCCTCGCCTCCTGTTTCCAGCTTCCCCCGTGATGTCGTTGAGTCAGGAACCACTCCTACTGCTGTTTAATGCCTCCCAACACACGGGAAAACACAGGTCTCAGACGTGAGCTATATCATTATTCTGCCCCATTTTACAGTCATTTGCACAAAAATGACAGGAGCCTTATTGCTTGTCTCCCCGCCGAGCACAAATGTGTTATGTCTGCAGGTGTGTATGACCTCCGCTATAGGTCTGACAAGGTCGATCACTGGCCATGCGGTGGACTAAACACCCTTCTTGTGTTGATTTCTTCTTTTCTGCAAGCACTAGCATGTGGAACCGGGTAGTGCTAAGAGGCAGTAGGCGTGTAACTCCCTGTTAAAGTAGGCGCAGGCATCATTAAACCAGTAGCTTAGTGATTCCCTGGCTGCTCACCGCAGGCTATTGCAAGGCAGACAAGATAGACGGGCCTATCGGGAAGCGGCATTGACAAAGACAAGGACAGGGTGACAGACTTTAAAAGCAAATTTTTATCCATCTTTCCCAGTGGTTCTTTTCTTTTTTTAATAATGGTAGGGTAGCTACAGTAAAACTCTTCAGTTGAATTACAATTTCAAATTTTACCTTTAGGCAGTAAATTTCAAATACAATCTCGCAGGATGATCGTTCTTTCAATTTTTACATTTTCTTCCCTATATAAAACACCCATCTATCCTTTTTCTATAGCACTTCTCTTCATTAGGGTTGTAGGTCAGCTGGAGCCTATCTCAGCTGACTTTGGACGAGAGGCAGGGTACATTTTGGACCTATTGCCAGCCAATAGAAGTGCACATATAGGCAAACAACTACTCACAGATTCACACCTGTCGACAATTTTACAGTCTTCAGTGAACTGAACGTGCAGGTTTTTGGAATGTGGGAAGAAAACAGGGTACTGGGAGAAAAGCCATTCAAGCATGGGCAGAAGAGGAAAACTCCAAACAGGTAGGCCGGAGATGAGGTTTGAACCCAGATGCTCAGAAGTGTGATAGAAATGTGCCAAGCACAAGTCCACCATGCTGACCCTCCGAGAAAATTAGGAAAATACAAATAATCCGTTCGAGGGTCAAACTAAATCAGTAACACTTTAACATTCTCAACTGTCACTCGAGTGGAAAAATTACTTAAATGCAGTTAATAACAAAATATTACAATAAAACATAATTTACTCTTTAATAGGAATGTCACGATATCCATGAGATCACAATATTGTGGTATTAAAAGTGCCTCAATATTGTATTCGTCTTGTATAGATATAAAATAATGAGATGTCGTGCTTAGAATTTAGTTTGGGGTCGGCTATACGTAGGCATGTCGCTTAGCCAGGCTGCTGCAGCGCTCTCTCCATTTCCTTGTTACAGTACATACGCAGCTAATTGGCCACAAAATTACAATGATTGGCTGGCTGGCCCATGTGACCGAAATGTAGCATTTGAACGCGGAAATAATGTCCGCAAAACAGCGGCTGTAACTCGGTTACATAAGGACCATACGTTAGTCAGCCAATAAAAACAATAGTCGCGAGAATTTATGCGTGTATTGCATGACACATTGATCATCGTCACTTTGAACGCATCTTGCCTGTCCCCCAGCTCTGTGGCCCCGATGCACCACAGTCAGGCCAGGAACAGTTGCCAGTCGACCACCGCTTCGCGCAACTGCGTCCCGCCCCGCAGCAGCCGCCGAAGGGCAACCCTCCAAAGCCGGCGTGCGGGGAGGCACCCCCCTCCCCCTCACCTTCAACCTCAGATCAGAGGCGACAACTCGCTGAATTTAAGCATTTCACTCAGCGGAGAGAAAACTAACAAGGATTACCATGATTATCTTATTTATTGTAACTTGGCTGTTTCTATATTCCTATTCCTGTGTTGCCTTTAAGTGTTCCCGTGTCGCTGAATTTCTGAGTTTCTTGAATTTTTTGACTTAAGCAAAGGAATCACTGTTAGTAAGCAGTACTCTAATTCTAATCTTATAAATAAAAAATTATGACAATAAATACTGTGAAATTGGTGAACAGATAATTTTTCAAATGGACAGTTTTGTCACTCTGAGCATGACATGATTATTGCTGCAGCAATAATACCTAGTTTATATATTTATAGTTTTGGATGGAGGTGGCACGGTCGACGATTGGTTAGCACATCTGCCTCACAGTTCTGAGGACGGGGGTTGAAATCCTGGCCCCGCCTGTGTGGAGTTTGCATGTTCTCCCGTGCCTGTGTGGGTTTTTTCCGGGTAGTCCGGTTTCCTCCCACATACCCAAAACATGTGTGGTAGGTTGATTGAAGACTCCAAATTGCCCATAGGTGTGAATGTGAGTGCGAATGGTTGTTTGTTTATATGTGCCCTGTGATTGGCCGGCTACCAGTTCAGGGTGTTCCCCGCCTCTTGCCCGAAGATAGCTGGGATAGGCTCCGGTATGCCCGCGACCCTAGTGAGGATAAGCGGCACAGAAAATGGATGGATGGATAGTTTTGGAGGTATACAAATATAAACTTCGATGGACGGGGATAGAATATATGATTTGTAGATGTCTTTTTCAAACAGACATCTGCAAAAATACACAAACTACTAAAGCCTGTCGAGAAATACTTGGCCAGCAAGAAAAAGAGAGGTCTTTTGGTTCTCTTGCATGTGCCTCTCTGCTCCACCTGAGCCCTGAACCTTTCTGCAATATCGTAAGTCTTCCTGCAATACTGCAAGCTTCCCCAAGATATTGCAATAATTATCGTACCGTGAGATTAATGCCATGATAAAACTGAACCGTGAGATTTAGATATCGTTACATTCCTACTCTTTAACAAAAAATGATGAAGGCATAAAGCGAAAGCATCACAAGTGTAAAAACAAGTTAACCAATGTTTAGTTCTTTGATGCTTGCTGAACAGAGGTCTTGCAAAATGTGCCGATGTCACGCATGACAGTATTTCGGGCTATTTTTTCAAACTTTGCTACACGAGATTTTAACATGGAGGGATAGACTACAAATCCAATGTATTTATCCCTACTATTTATTAAATATAAAAATATATAAATAATTTATGTTTTGCCATATTTTTCCAGAGCATTCTGAATGAATTGACTGGCGACCAGTTCAGGGTGTACTCCGCTTCTCGCCCAAAGATAGCACGTCCATGACCCTAGTGAGGATAAGCAGTACGGAAAATGGATGGATTGGTGGATGAATAGAACTGTTGGACTTTACAGGTATTGTTGAGGCTGGTCCTTCTTTTGGCATAAACGATGCAAAAATAAATGAATACATAAATAGAATGACCACAATGTAAACCCAACAAAAAAAGTTGAGGCTAATATTGAGGCTCCAAAGTATTGTTTTAAATGTGTATGGATAGACTACGAAGCCAATGTAGCCCTGCTCTGCATGAAATATCATTTTGGTCTATTTCCCCCTGCATCCAGTTTTGAACAATACAGTGTTGAGACTGATCCTTTTGGAATAAGTATCGCAAAAAATGGACCAAAAGCGCCAAAGAAAAAGCCGAACACCTGCCTATGAACTCCAAATGTTTGTGCGATTTTAGAGGCTTATCTTGCCCC
>NC_084539.1:9369807-9529807 GCF_024500275.1 Phycodurus eques
GGACTCCATGATTGTGATTTGAAGCAGAATGATAGTCAAATACCTGTTGCCAGACACAAATAGAGGAGCAACTGGTCAAAAATCAGTCATGAAAATGAAAATGACAAGAGTTTGCAAATGCGATACTGTTACTCGATAAGCTAACAGTATTGTATTCTTGTATTGTTTGTTGTATTTTACAGCAGTCTGGATGCCCAGTACCGCGGCACATTAATCGTTTTTCTTCGATTATGTTGTTATGATCATGAGAAACCAAAATTTAAATCACAATTACATTTCGATAAATCACCTAGCCCTAACTTTTGTCTCATCAGACCACACAGTATTTTCCCAAAAGTCTTTGGGATCATCAAGATGTCTTCTGGCAAAATTGAGATGAGCCCTAATGTTCTCCTTGCTCAGCAGTGGTTTTCGTCTTGGAACTCTGCCATGCATGAACACTGACCTTAACTGAGGTAAGAGAGGCCTGCAGTTCTTTGGATGTTGTGGGGTTTTTTGTGACCTCTTGGATGAGTCGTCGCTGCGCTCTTGGGGTAATATTGGTCAGTCGGCCGGCCACTCCTAGGAAGGTTCACCACTATTCTCTGCTTTCACCATTTGTGGATAAAGGCTCACACTGTGGTTCGCTGGAGTCCCAAAGTTTTAGAAATGGTTTTATACCCTTTTTCCACACTGATGGATTTCAATTCCTTTGAATTGAAATCCATAATAAAATGATAATAAAAGCCAATAAAAAATGCCTTTTGTGTTTACTTGTATTGTCTTTGACAAATATTTACATTTGAATGATGACGAGAAACATTTAAGTGTGACAAACATGCAAAAAAAAAAAAATCTGACATCAGGAAGGGGGCAAAAACTTTCACACCACTGTACCTCTCACAGGTCAATCTTGGTAATACGACAGACAAGTGTTGAGTTGGTCATGTTGAGTACACAATACACTTTGGGAGGATTAAGCATAATTCAGCCCATTTTTTCACGTCATGCGTGTGGTCTCGCAAATTTTAAAAATCGGTATGTGTGTACCCTGCTTTAGCAATCAAATGAAAGCGTGTGTGTGTGTGTGTGTGTGTGTGTGTGTGTGTGCACACAGGCGTGCGTGACTCACATAGTCGGGCAGGACCGTGTTGTCCCCCTGTCTGCCTCTCAGACTCTGCGTTGCCTGCTCCAGCACCTTGTTGTGCTTCTTGGAAAGCAAAGCAAATAGACTGCAGTAGACACAAAAAGGAAGCACAAGGCGTTAAGTGAACCGCTGACAAATACCATTCACAATAACGACAGCTTGGTATTCATTCATTTTATTCCGCAGCAACTCTTTAGTTTATTAGCCTTCCAGTTGACAGAGACGCTAACAGCTTTGCCCTTAACTCTTTGGTGTGTGCGTGGTGTGTGTCTGTGTGAGCGAGGGGGCTGCATGATTGCATGTGATGGCTGCACATGGACGTAAATCAGGAGTTATGGAGTGTGCTCTGGCAACCTTGGATACAGAGACAGACAGACAGACAGATAGACACCCACACACCATCAATAGTGCTCACCTCTCAGTAAACTGACACACCTCAACATTTGTGAAGTGACATGGCCAACAACCCATTTAGAATTAAAGTGGAACCTTGACTTATGAGTTCAAATCAAAGTAATTTTTTTCCACATTAATGTACACACAGTACTCCATATTGACAGAAAAAAAACTTCATTTTTGCAGATTTATTAAAAGAGAAAAACTGATATATCACGCAGCCATAAGTATTCAGGCCCTTTGCTCAGTATTTAGTAGAAGCACGCTTTTGAGCTAATAGAGCAGGGGTGGCCAACCCGCGGCTCGCGAGCCTCATGCGGATCTTTAACTAGTTTCATGCGGCTCTTCAGGAGCTGTCACATGACATGCGTCAAAAATGCTTGGCTGGCGCTGTCATTCACTCCCCCTACAGCTAGATGGCACACTGACCATGTAAGCCTGTTTGAGCGACGTCAAACGAGCGACGAGAGAATCTTTGGTGTGACATCATTTGTGTTGTAAACAATTTCCGTCAAGTTACCTCTTGAAATGGCAGGGAAAAAAAGCACAGCCAAACGAAAATATGAAGAAGAACACAGGACGTTTTTGCCAGAGTGGGAGAGTTTATATTTTTTTGTTAAACGTAATGGCAAGCTGATCTGCCTTATATGTCACGCAGCATTAGCGCAGTTCAAAGCTTCAAATCTTCAGCGTCACTTCAACAAGTTGGTCGCTTTGAAAAGCCAGGCAGAAAAGCAGGTGCAGTTTTTCCAAAAATTTACGAAACACTCGGAGACCGTAACGCTTGTATCATATCAGCTGGCTTGGAACATAGCACGGGCTAAAAAGCCATACAACGAAGGGAACTTCATTAAAAAATGCCTCATTGACGCCTTTGAAATCTTGGCTCCTGGAGACGACAAACTAAAACGGAGCGTATCAGACGTTCAACTGTCCCGCCACAGTGTTAAACGCAGAATATCGGATATTAATACAACTGAAAAGACCACAGATTACTTTCCTCGTCGACCCATTTAATGCGGAGACAGACTGTTTGAAAGCCCCGCTCGTCACAGATGAGGCTGCGGCTGAGTTGGAGATGATCGACCTTTGTGAGGAGGATCAACTGAAAGCTGTTTTAAGGGAAGGGGCCGTTGAGTTCTGGAAAAGTGTGCCAATTGAAAAATACCACAACATCAAACGAGCTGCGCTTAAGATACTGTCCATGTTTGGGTCAACGTACGTCTGCGAGTCTGTGTTTTCTACCCTGAAACGTGAAATCAAAGGATCGATCTGTTCTGACTGACACTCATTTGAAAGAATTGCTTAGAGTGGCAACAACAGAATACAAGCCAGATTTGAAGACGATTGTTCAAGATAAGGAATGCCAGAAGTCTCACTAAGCAGCATAGTAAGAGAAAGATGTTATTGAAAATGTTTCTATTATTGTTTGTGGACTTGCTTGAACTGAGAGTTTGTGTGTGTGAGACAGTGCACACAATGTTAACTGTTGAAAATTACTGATATTATCATGTTGGTGTGGTTATTTTCATTAGATCTGGCTGAGCAGAGGTCTGTGTATGCGTGCATACATGATTAAAAGATGATGTTCATGTGTACCCATGTGTATGATGTGGCTCTTTGCAGTAACACAGAAAAGAAAGTGGCTCTTAGTCTCTGACTAGTTGGCCACCCCTATAATAGAGCCATGAGTCTTTTTGCGAATGATGCAACAGGTTTTTCACACCTGGATTTGGGGATCGTCTGCCATTCCTCCTTGCAGATCCTCTCCAGTACTGTCAGGTCGGATGGTGAATGTTGGAGGGGAGCCATTTTCAGGTCTTTCCAGAGATGCTCAATTGGGTTCTTCAGGTGTTTTTTATTTTTAGCAAACTCCATGCAGGCTTTCATGTGTCTTGCACTGAGTAGAGGCTTCCGTCGAGCTACTCTGCCATAAGGCCCCGATTGGTGGAGTGCTGTACTGATGCTTGACCTTCTAGAACTTTCTCCCATCTCCGGACTGCATCTCTGGAGCTCAGCCACAGCCTCTTTGGGTTCTTCTTTACCTCTCTCACCAAGGCTCTTCTACCCCAAATGCTCAGTTTGGCCGGACGGCCAGCTCTAGGAAGGGTTCTGGTCGTCCCAAACGTCTTCCATTTCAGGATTATGGAGGCCACTGTGCTCTTAGGAACCTAAAGTCCAGCAGAATTTTTTTTGTAACCTTGGCCAGATCTGTGCCTTGCCACAATTCTGTCTCTGACCTCTTCAGGCAGTTCCTTTGACCTCATGATTCTCATTTGCTCTGACATGCACTGTGAGCTGTAAGGTCTTATATAGACGGGTGTGGCTTTCCTAATCAAGTCCAATCCGTATAATCAAACACAGCTGGACTCCATTGAAGGTGTAGAACTATCTTAAGGATGATCAGAAGAAATTGACAGCACCAGAGTTAAATATATGAGTGTCACAGAAAAGGGTCTGAATACTGATGGCTGTGTGATATTTCAGTTTTTCTTTTTTAATAAATCAGTTGAAATTTCAACAATTATGTTTTTTTCTGTCAATATGGGGTGCTGTGTGTACATTAATGAGGAAAAAATGAACTTAAATGATTTAAACAAATGGCTGCAATATAACATGAGTGAAAAATCTAAGGGGGTCTGAAAATGTTCCGTCCCCACTGTAGGTACATAATAAAAGACAAACGAGAATATACTGTTTAACACAGTGCAAAGTATTCAAATGTCAGACAAACTGAAGGACCACGGAATACAGAGATGGCCTTTAACAGCTACACCTGTTCATCTGTCATCTGTCACCACTGAGGGGGGAGAGAAAAAAAAAAAAAAAAAAAAAAAAAAAAAAAAAAAAAAACTCATGGACACGCTTTAATTAAATAAAACTGAGATATCTGAGCAGCTTTGTCCGAGCGTCTGTTAAGCCAGTAGGACTTGTTGTACTATTAGGATGTTCGAGCTCCAGCTGTGACCCTGGTGCACAATAACACTCTGTGTGTGAGCGACTGTCATGGAAATGAGCGACACGGGCGGACTTCCACACAGCCGCTCTGAGGCGCCAATCATTCATGAGGCCGAAAGTGACGACAGACTGCATCGCTGTCCAATGTGCCAGTGTCTCAAGAGGCTTTCTGTTGTATTTGCACGCACACACATACACACAGCCCATCTTTTGTACCGAGGGTATGAAAAGTATTCAGACCCCCTTAAAATTGTCACTCTTTGTTATATTGCAGCCATTTGCTGAAATCATTTATTTATTTTTTTAATTTTTTTTTTCCTCATTAATGTACACACAGCACCCCATATTGACAGAAAAAAATTTAATTGTTGAGCATTTTGCAGATTTATTAAAGAAAAACTGAACTACCACACAGCCATAAGTATTCAGACCCTTTGCTGTGACACTCACATATTTAACTCAGGTGCTGTCCATTTCTTCTGATCATCCTTGAGATGGTTCTACACCTTCACTGGAGTCCAGCTGTGTTTGATTATACTGATTGGGCTTGATTAGGAAAGCCGAACACCTGACTATAAAATACCTTACAGCTCACAGTGCATGTCAGAGCAAATGAGAATCCTGAGGTCAAAAGGAACTGCCTGAAGAGCTCAGAGAGAGAATTGTGGCAAGGCACAGATCTGACCAAGGTTACAAAAACATTTATGCTGCACTTAAGGTTCCTAAGAGCACAGTGACCTCCATAATCCTTAAATGGAAGACGTTTGGGACGACCAGAACCCTTCCTAAAGTTGGATGTCCGGCCAAACTGAGCAATCGGGGGAGAAGAGCTTTGGTGAAAGAGGTAAAGAAGAACCCAAAGAAAGATCACTGTGGCTGAACTCAAGAGATGCAGTCGGGAGATGGGAGAAATAAAGTCAAGTCTAGAAAGTCATCCATCACTGCAGCCCTCCAGTCGGGGCTTTATGGCAGAGGGGCCCCATGGAAGCACCTCCTCAGTGCAAGACACATGACAGCGCGCATGGAGTTTGCTAAAAAAAACACCTGAAGGACTCAAAGATGGTGAGAAATAAGATTCTCTGGTCTGATGAGACCAAGATAGAACTTTTTGGCCTTAATTCTAAGTATGTGTGGGGAAAAAACAGCCACTGGCTGTCCACCAACGTTCACCATCCAAGCCGACAGAATTGGAGAGGATCTGCAAGGAGGAATGGCAGAGGATCCCCAAATGTGTGAAAAACTTGTAATATCATTCCCAAAAAGACTCATGGCTATATTAGCTCAAAAGGGTGCTTCTACTAAATATTGAGCGAAGGGTCTGGATACTTATGGCTGTGTGATATTTCAGTTTTTCTTTTTTAATAAATCTGCAAAAATCTCAACAATTCCTTTTTTTCTGTCAATATGGGGTGCTGTGTGTACATTAATGAGGAAAAAAACAACTTAAATGATTTTAGCAAAGAGCTGCAGTATAACGAGTGAAAAATTAAAGGGGGTCAGAATACTTTTCCGTACCCACTGTATGTATATATGATTGGTTCCTATTCCTATATGCTATGCTGGGATTACATGTGACATTTACAGTTCAAAGAAAACTGGTACATTTGCATGAAGAAGCGCATTGTTCCATTAAAATCATGGGAATAAAAGGATGATTGGGAACTGGACTTTCTGCTCCTTCACTTGTTTGATAGTTAGCAGGCAGCCAATTAGTTGAAAATACTGCCGCCTCGAGAACTGGAGTGGAACTTTATCATGGGTGTAAAAAATGCCGCTTAGCATTGGCAAGACTTCACAACCCTGTGCCAACATTGCAGAACACCCCCCTAAACACAGCCAGTGTCCCGCCTTTGTTACAACTTTGATATTACTGTACCCCCAAAGAGAAAAATTGCCATGTTGACTTCGTCCCCCCCCATTCCGTTTCAGTGCAGTTTCTACAGCACAGTAACAGGAAAAAAGGTGTAAAAATGCAAGCCTTTTCATGCGAGACACAAACTTACACTGTCACCCGCATTACGGCATATTGTTACAAACAGGCAGCATCCTATAGCACCACTCTTGGCGGAAACTTTCCAAGTTCACTTCGTCCCTCCATTCTGTGTCAGCGAACTTAAACACAAAGGTGAAAAAATGCCACCGCCTACAGACGAGACTTCAGACACGGAATTGCAGAATATCCCTAAACAATGGCGGTGTCCTGCCTGTTATGGCTCTGATACTACCTCCAAATGCGGAAAATTCCTGGGTTGTCTTTATACCCGAACATTTAAATGTGACTTCAAACAAAACGGCCACATTAAAAAAAAATAAAACATAAATAAATAAATAAAATACCGGCTTTTACCGGCAACACTGATACTTCCAACCCGTCTCAGAATTGCTTAAAATTTATTGTATCCAAAACAGGGACAGGGGGAAAAGGAGGGAAAATGCCTGCTTTTAGAGATCAGATTCAAATTTAAAATTAATGCGCCAGCATTGCAGTGTCCTGCCTCTATTACAGCACTAATACTACCTCTGAAGGCAAAATATTCCTGAGTCGACTGCATCCCCTGCCATCCATTTGCAACGTTTATACAAAACAGCAGCAGGTAAAAAGATGAAAAAAATGCTGGCTTTTCGAAAACGTACTCAGTAACTTCACATGCCTGTCCCCTATCATTAAACACAGGCTGTATCCTGCCTCTGTTAGGCCTACCTTTGAAAATGGAAACTTTCCAGGTTAACTTCATCCCTGCATTCCTTGTAAATGCAGTTTATACAGAATAGTGACAAAAAGGTGGGAAAATGCAAGTTTGTACAAGCCAGAATGAAGCGTCACACTCCTGTCCCAGCATTGCGGAATCCCCTTACACATTGGGGGTGTCTTGCCTCTAATTAAAGATCTAAATACTAGATCCGAATGTGGAAAATTGCCGGGTTGACTTTGTCACCCCCATTCAGTGTCAGTCCCATTGATACAGCGGCACAGAAAAAGGCAAAAAAAATGCCTAATTGTACAGGTGAGACTTCCCACCCTTGTCGCGGCATCGAACACAGACAGTGTGCCTCTATCAATGTTCTAATACTACCTCTAAAGGCGGCTAATGACTGAGTCGACTTTGTCCCCACCATTTCGCAACGTTTGAACCTAACAGCGTCAGAGAGAAAAGCCGGAAAAAGATAGCTTTTACAGGTAGGGTAAAATAAGCCACAGTAACAAGACATACGGTATGCGTGAGATTTTCTATTGAGGTGCACGTCCAAATTAGGATTGCTTGGCCTTGGTGGAGGTCAGCGCTTGACCAGGTTGCTCTTAAATTTTCCTTCAACACAAATACAGTTGGAATTTAAAATGATGTCTAATGTGGCATGTTTGGAAAACATGTTTTCACCAGCCCATTGGGAGGGATCAATTTCCCCATGAATCCCAATAAGGTTATTTTTACGATAGCTGGAATTGTACTGTTTGGTGCATTGATGACTCACAACTAAAGTGTGTAGACAAGAGAGCACCAAGTGAATGAATCTACCGAGAGACAGAAAGAGAGAGACTGTGGAAGTGATTTAATGCGCCGAGGGACTGTGTAATGGGAGAACGTGTTATCTGTGGCAAAAGAGGATGAACAGTAAATAAAAGGAAATTATGGCGTTGGTGTGCTGTCGGCAGGAAATTCATGCGGCGGCGTGTAAATAAACAACACCCGACATGGTGCTTGTCTGGGAGTCCATTAAAAGGAAGCCGGGGTCTACGGTCTGTCTTTCTGTCTGGCTGGCTGTTTGGAAATTCCAGCCAGGAAATCCCCTTTTATCTGACCAGACAGCGCATTTAGTTCATCGTGGTTATCGCTGCGGACGCTGTGGCAGGACAAACAACGTTGGCAGACGGTTTCTTCCCCTCCAAAAGTGTCACAGATATGCAGAAAGACAGATAAAGGATGCTGGTGGGTGCGTGATGATGCGTGCGTGCGTCTGCGAGGGGAAGAAACACTCTTTCCTGTGCGGTCGGAAGTTGACAATCAGAAGTGAATGGCTCGACGTGTGTGTGGGTCCTCACCAATCTTTACTGGATGTTACATAAAGTTGTCCTCTGAACAACGCCGCAGTACAAACTTTTCTGCACGCACACACAGATACTAAAAATTCAGTGTAGCACTGGATGTTTTGTGCTGATTCAGAATCAATCATTAAAATGACATGGCTGCGTTTGTTTGCATGGTAGTTTGTAAACCTGTCTCTCAGCTTTTTGTTTTTGTTAACAATTACACATTCACCGATCATTTGTATCAATTTTGTAGATCACGTCATATGTATTGTATTGTATCTGTATATCACAGTATCAAATCAATTGCATTCTATTTTTCTATCAAACTATGTGTTATCATATCCATCTATTGTACAGTATATTTCTATTGTGTCATATCTACTGTAGTGCTGTGCGATATTATATCTATCATAGTGCGATATATGCGGTATAAACCCCTATTGTTTATATTGTTATATTGATGTGTAGGGTATTAGGTTAGCTCTGTTGCTACACTAATGTAGCGTCCGAGACAGTATAACAAAAACAGTCACCTTTCTATTACGCCATCCTTGTGCCTCAGTCTTCAAGCATGACTAATTAATTTATATGATCAATACAATTGGTACAAAAATATAACAGTTGGATGAAGCGTGCGTTGATTGGTCATGCCTGGAGAATGTGGACAGCCATAACGTGCCTAGAAATGCGACTGTTATGGCACTTCCATGTTATCCATGCAGGTCATCGGAGCTAGGCTAAATGGAAGCCTCCTTCAGCGGCCAGCCCATTTTTTTTTCTTTTGTTTTTTAAAACAAGCTTTATGGAGATGTTGGTGAAGTTACAATTTGTACATGCGTAAAAGTGATGCACACTAAGTCAAAATGGCGGCACGCGTAAACAACACAAGTGGCAGCATTGCAGCTCGTCAGAATAAAGTAAAAGTATGTTGTTATTTGACTTTGATTTGAATGCAAAAATTCTGATTTGGGAATTTTTTTTTTTTTTTTTAATGGGGATATGTGAGTGAATCTGAATCCCCATTGATTAGTTCATAACTCTACACATCACACTACGTTACAATGTACATGACAACAGTGTGCATTCTAATTTGAAAGATGGTTATGCTACCAGATATGTATTATTGTATTACCTAATTTTTCCACTGGAAATGTGTGTGTTAGGGTATTTGTACTTAACCTTTATTAATTTGATGTGTTTTGTAGATAAAATGTGTTTTATAAATAAATTGAGAAAAGCTGTGAGAAGACAGCCAATAATTTTATGTAATATTAAAGGTCCCATATTTTGGCGATTTAGACCACCATAGAGTGACTCGCTAACATGGACTTAAATAAAACTGTCAATTTAATTTTTTTTTAAATTAATAAATAAAAAAAAATAAACACCTTGGTTTTCTCATACGAGTGTCCAGCAACTTCTGTTAGACCCAGTTTTTTATCCGGTTTGTCCATATTTGGCTAAGACCGCCCCCTTTCCTCTGACTGGTTGCCTCTGTTTAGAAGGCCCACTTGTGAGAGAACACGTTTGTTATGTTGACAGCGCTGGCTCGGGAGGAGAAAGGGAAGGCGGAAATCTTCCCTAGTGACGTAGATCAGGTTGAGCAATTCGATTGATCTGTTTTCTGTCCTCTCAGCAGAAAAACGTTTGGAATTTAGGAATGCAGAGACGACTTTGTTTACTAAGGCACCTTAGAGACAATATTACGTCCCAAGTACTAGAAAAAGTTGATTTGGTCAAATATGTCCTCTTTAAGGAACAATACTATATTAGGATATACAGCGTTATCCGTCCATCCACCCATCCATTTTCATCTGCCTATCCGGGGTTGGGTCGTGGGGGCAGCATCTTAAGCAGGGAAGCCCAGAGTTGTTTCTCCCCAGCCTCTTGTCCGGCTCTTCCAGGGGGATATATGTTTATATTAGGATCGAAAATTTCCTATATCAGGATCTAAAAAAAATAGTCATATTGCATAGCACTCATCATACCCACCGTTTCTATTAGGGCTGTTATTTAATCTATTTAATTTTAAAATATTTCACAATTTTTAGTTGTTTGTGGCCAACACCAATTCGACTTTCTGCGTCTGTATGCATTTCGCCTCGGTGGCTGCAATGGGGACGGCGATGAAGTCTATACCCCTCCACAGAGACAATGTTCATGGCAGCACCAACTGAAGTCATAAAAGAGCAATTGCTGGAGGCGGAAGCGATCCAACACCGCCTGGCAGATGAGGAAACGTAGCCGGCTAGCTAGCTAGAATGGAGGCAGGTGGTCCCAGGCAAAGAGGATTTACAGAAACAACAGTCACAAAACCAACCCAGGTTCAACCTTTGGCTAGGGTACGGTGTGGGATCCTAGTTAAAGTAAGCCATCTATCCATCCATTTTCTGTATGGATGGATAGATGTATCTATATATATATATATATATATATATATATATATATATATATATATATATATGGTATATAGATATACCAGCTATCTTCGGGCGAGAAGCGGGGTACACCCTGAACTGGTCGCCAGCCAATCGGAGGGCACATAGAAACAAACAAGCATTCACACCAATTTAGAGTTTTCAATCAACCTACCTAAAGTAAGCCATTATAAACTAAAAAGAAACTCTTTTCGAAAGGGAGAAGCAGCAGCCAAAATGCACGAGCGTACACTTTCCAGTTTAACAGTTTTTTTAAATAATCAAATTGGATTTTTCATTTGGTGGACTATGACGTCTTTATTTCAGATTAGTACAATGAGTAACGATTCGATCCTGTTTCGGAAGTCATTCATTACTGTCAACACGAATAACGAATCGAAAACGAATCGAAACGATTTAGAGGGTGAGCCAGAGCCCTATTTTCTATAGCATCGTATCCATCAACCCCTGAAACATATTTACTGTTATAACCATCTAACTTATGTATGATACAATTGCATCTGTTGTATCTGTTGACTGCATACAGTGGAGCAAAAAAGTATTCAGCCAGCCACCAATTGTTAAGTTCTCCCACTTAAAAAGATGAGAGAGGCCTGTAATTTTCATCATAGGTATACCTCAACTATGAGAGACAAAATGAGAAAAATAATTTTTTTTTAAAGAAATCCAGAAAATCACGTCTGATTTTTGGAGAATTTATGACAAAATTATGGTGGGAAATGAGGATTTGGTCACCTACAAACAAGCAAGATTTCTGGCTCTCACAGACCTGTAACTTCTTCTTTAAGAGGCTCCTCTGTCCTCCACTCGTTACCTGTATTAATGGCCCCTGTTTGAACTCGTTATCAGTATAAAAAAAACTGTCCACAACCTCAAACAGTCACACTCCAAACTCCACAATGGCCAAGACCAAAGAGCTGTAAAAGGACACCAGAAACAAAATTGTAGACCTGCAGCAGGCTGGGAAGACTGAATCTGCAATAGGTAAGCAGCTTGGTGTGAAGAAATCAACTGTGGGAGGAATTATTAGAAAACGGAAGACATATAAAACCACTGATAATCTCCCTCAATCTGGGGCTCCACGCAAGATCTCACCCCGTAGAGTCAAAATGATCACAAGAACGGTGAGCAAAAATCCCAGAACCACACTGGGGTACCTAGTGAATGATCTGCAGAGAGCTGGGACCAAAGTAACAAAGGCTACCATCAGTAACACACTACGTCACCAGGGACTCAAATCCTGCAGTGCCAGACGTGTCCCCCTGCTTAAACCAGTACACGTTCAGGCCTGTCTGAAGTTTGCTAGAGAGCATTTGGATGATCCAGAAGAGGACTGGGAGAATGTCATATGGTCAGATGAAACCAAAATATAACGTTTTGGTAAAAAAGTCAATTTGTCTTGTTTGGAGGAGAAAGAATGCTGAGTTGCATCCAAAGAACTGTGAAGCATGGGGGTGGAAACATCATGCTTTGGGGCTGTTTTTCTGCAAAGGGGCCAGGACGACTGATCAGTGAAGAATGAATGGGGCCATGTATTGTGAGATTCTGAGTGAAAACCTCCGTCCATCAGCAACAACATTGAAGATGAAACATGGCTGGGTCTTTCAGCATGACAATGATCCCAAACACACCGCCCGGCCAACGAAGGAGTTACTTCATAAGAAGCATTTCAAGGTCCTGTAGTGGCCTATCCAGTCTCCAGATCTCAACCCCATAGAAAATCTTTGGAGGGAGTTGAAAGTCTGTGTTGCCGAGCGACATCCCCAAAACATCACTGCTCTAGAGGAGATCTGCATGGAGGAATGGGCAAAAATACCAGCAACAGTGTGTGAAAACCCTGTGAAGACTTAAAGAAAACGTTTGACCTCTGTCATTGCAAACCAAGGGTATATAACAAAGTATTGAGATGAACTTTTGTTATTGACCAAATACTTATTTTCCACCATAATTTGCTAAAAAAAATATTTAAAAAATCAGACAATGTGATTTTCTGGATTTATTTTTCCTCATTTTGTCTTTCATAGGTGAGGTATGCCTATGATGAAAATTACAGGCCTCTCTCATCTGTTTAAGTGGGAGAACTTGCACAATTGGTGGCTGACTAAATACTTTTTTGCCCCACTGTAGTATAATTTTATTTATAGTATAAATCTATTGTATCAGAAAACAATTAAATTGTGTCTATTGTATCAATTGTATCAATCAAATCCATCTGGGATATACAATATATCTTATTGTATCGTATTGTACCCACCTATAGTAGCTGTGCTACCCATTGTAGCTGTCTCTATCTACTGTACATATTGTCGAGTACTTTTCTAGTGCATGCAACTTTCATTAGTGATGTATCGACGATCAATTGCATCGTATCGTATCAACTGATAAATCAGATTCTTGTAAATTTATCAGATTGTATCATTCAATCTTTTTTCAACTGTCAACCGTATCGTATTTGTCTAAGCATACATGTCTATTGAATGTTTATCTATTGCATTATGTATCATAGCCCCTCGTTCTATCATATATTTTTTATCCGTTGCATCGTAGCCATCAGTCACACGGTTGATGATCAAGTATCCCTTGTATCTAACGCATTGCATCTATCAGTCCTATTGTGTCTTTCTATCATACCAATATACTGACTATTGAATCGCTGTATAATACCTATGGTATCTGTCTACAGTATTTTATCTATCTGGACCTCCATCGTCTTATCGATCCATCTGTCGATCTATTCATCCACCTAGCTGACGCAAGAAGCTGATGCACAGAAGGATTATTACCTGATGATACGCTGGGCAGCGTACTGGTGGAGACATCGGAACTGGGCAGACATGTTAGCAAGTGCGGCCAAACAGTTGGTGTGGAGGTATTTGTCCTACATGAGGAGGTACCATAGTGTTATCAAACAACATCATCAGTACCTGGACAATTCTTTAGTGACAGAACTCCATCTTTACCCTTGTGCGGGTCATGTTAAACTGGATAGTTCGGATCACCACCAGGATGAGCAAGCTGCCGAGGGAGATCTCGGTCAACGACCTCTCTGAGTACCACGTTACGTTCTTCAGGATCTGCAACGATCGGGAGGCATTGAAAAGAAACATTATGAACAAGTGCGCGCTTGATGGCTGCGTGCAACTGCACGTCTGACTCACCACTTCATGGACGGAGCGGTTGAAGGCATCGTCTTCTGTAAGGATGAGGAGGATGATGAGCGCCATGTAGACATGATGGGAGTTCCTTTCCTCTACGTGGTAAAGGATCTCCAGGATGGGCAACACCTGATAGAACGTAAGAGTGGCATTATTCTGCCTCGACAAAGACAATAATTAAAAGTTTTTATTGACTCACTCCTCTGTTTCTAACCAAAAGATCACCACATACATATGAGGAATGCAAACAGGCCCATACACTCAGCAGCCCAGTCTGCACTGATTATGACAGTTATTCTGCATGTCTCTGTAATAATAACATCTTGATAGAAAAGACAAGAAACCCTTATAAAACCTCACCAACTGCTGAGCCCATTTGTACTCAATTGTTAACCAAAACAGCAGTCCCTACAGAAGCATGTAAAGAGCTCCACCCTCCAAGTTGGCTTTAGTTCTTGCACTTTTTATGTCTGTCTCTGTAATAATTATATTTCGATACAAAAGACGAGGAACACTTCTAAATGCTCACCAACTGCTGAACCCATTTGAACTCCGTTGCTAACCTAAACTGCAGCACAGACGTTAACACATGCTGTAATGGAGTTCCCTACGCAGTACTGCAGATGATCTTAAGACAGGTGGCGCAGGTGTCCAGTAGTTGTGTAGACGTGGTTACTCAAAAGTGTTGTGTGCGTCGATATTTAGGTTTTCTTCGTTTCTGTATGTTATTAAGTTTGAGACTCCAGTTTTAAAAACACAGATAAAGTTAATGCCTCCCCCAAACAGCCATTTCACCCAGTCTGCAGTGGAGTTACTAAACGCCCCCGACCACTATTTGCGGAAATACTTGGCCCTGATGCGACCCACCAGATTGTCCATGTCTGTTCTGGAGAGCATGTAGGTCCTCATGTTGGCATTCTGGTGGAGCAGTGTGTAGAGCAGGAGCGTGGCCTGGTCAGAGCACTGCTGCTCGCACAGCGCCGTGTACAGGCTGTTGAAATTGATCTGGAACGTGTGTGCTTGCTCTACGGGAATGGATGATGTGTCTACACAGACCAGAGAGAAGCGTTTATCAAAGTGCGAAAATCATAACATCACCTTCGGGTACTGGTTGTATAAAGGCCCCCCATTTCTATCAATTCGGGTGAAGGCAAAAAACATTAAGAGCTCCATATTGTACTGCTTTTTGGCAGCCTTGCGTCAGGACACCACAAATGCTGGACGTCCACAATCGTTGTCCTTTGTCCCCACATAATCATGAATTTTTTTTTGAAAAGCCATGATAATTGCTTTGAGAAAAAAAAAAAGATAATGCATGAGTTAAAAGGAGCTACAACCACGGACCATAATGCAATTTTTGCCGATCAAAAGACTGGGTCTCATTACCAGAAAAAAAATGCACAAAATAAAAAGAATAAAAATAAATATGATCATACAAATTACACATATTTACAATTTTCCCTATTGAAATTAACTGAAATGCCATTAATGCCTTTCAAACTGCATTACTTCACTGTATAATAAAATATAAAACAATAAAAAACACAATGTAAAGAAATAAACTGGTTTTAATACATACATACATACATACATACATACAATAATTAAGCCAGAAGTCTCACACACATGCACACTAACACACATACACAAATAAAAATAAACTACTGCTAAATGAAATAATGTTATATGGTGCACAGAGATTAATTTGGGGTTAAAACCTACTATACGTTGAAAAACAAATTGGCGACCTGAAATTTCACAAAAGGTCTTGCAATGAGGTTTGAAACACTCTTTTATTAGGGTTTGTATTTAAATGTTTGTAAAGTTGTTTCAAATCAACAGTTCACTCACTGTCCCACCCCTGCTTTACACTATGAAAATCAGGATTAAAAAAACAAAATGACTGCCGATAAGCCAACCCCTGCCCCGACTCCCCCATTACCTTGTGTGTTTCTGAAGCAGGTAATAGCCTGGCGGTAGGGGTTTGGACAGTCGGGCCCGTCAGTCAAGTTGGCTAGTACCAGCAGTAACAGGAGGCTCTGGTTGGATAATGGTAAGGGGTTGTGCTCCAGGTCCACCCCTGCTTTGCTGCCACCTCCACCCAAGGTGAAGACACTCCATAAACCACCTGAAGATATACAAATAGTGTTACAAATACAGTGAAGCCTCTCTCTACCTTTTGATCACAAGCGACAAGCATATGGCAGATAGCCAATCAGTAGCTATGAGGAAAAGCTAACGTAGCAGTCTCATTTTCACTCCGCTTCATCTTGTCGAACAGCTCAAAAAAATGGACTCAAATGGACAACACCAGACACAGAATAATATCCAAAAATGTCCTCTGTTTACAAGACCGAATCCGGCATGGATACCTACCAATTGAACGGCAATGGGAGCAAAAACAGGAAGGAGAACCCCAGTAAAATTAAGACAGTTGCATAACTTAACATTACTAAACAAAACCAGCATTTCTGCGCAGGCATCCACACGACTACCGGCGAACCTCTCCAACCATAGCCGCATTACTACCTAAAGTTCCAGGAACTATTATTATTGATTTTAAATTTGGTTACTGGCGATACGACAGCATATACATACCGATTTTTGACATCTTAACCGATTTTTTTTTAATGTGAGATTACCATCACAAAATGAGAAGAAAAATCAGCAAGTGTGTGTTTACTGCTATTAGTGTGTGGTGAACTTGAGATGACCAACACAACATACCACACACACAACAATATCTTTACGGACTATTGTGAGACTGCCGCAGTACCAAAGCTGACCTGTGACAGGAAGCGTGGTGTCATAGGGAATGCAGATTGCTGGAAAAGCAGAAGATGAAATAGAAGCTATGATGTTAGCTTAATATCTAGCGCCTAGATTTTGCTTTCATCCTCTTTTTATTGTGTTGAATAACTTGTGAGACACGTTATACAAAACATCTATTTGTGTCTATTGTCGATTCCTAATTGGATAATGTTCCATTTCACTTCATTATAGTCATTTACAAACGTAAATAGGGAACCGATTTAACATTTTGGCCCCGACTATTTTCTGAGCAGATTGCAGAGGGGAGAGGAAAAAAACGCACCCCACAACACAATATAATCGGTCAGGTTAATCTTTTAGATACATCCTACAATCAAGCCTTTGCTGACTTTAATTGCAAGGAAGAGATATGGCCCATTTGACAATAGGCGTGTGCCGGCTTAAAGGGTTCCAATCAGGTGTGTTCAGCGCTGCAGGCCCAATAAATAACTCCTGAACTAAGTTTAGACAACAGTTATCATGATTCAAACACACTACGGTCCTATAAAGGGTCCGAGTTCTGGGATAAAGTTGAAGTGGTCGAAATGCAGCAGAACAAGTCACTCCTGGAAGGGACGCTTTATTAGGTATGCCTGCTTAGCTTTACCGTTCAAGTGGAAAGTATCAAAAACCAGGCTGCAAATTGTGGCACCATTGAGCAGTAAATTAGAGGTGCACCTAATATTCTGTCATATCTCTCTAATCTATAGATCGCGAGTGCCAGTATATTAAAGTCAAGTTAATTTATGCTTGATGAAAGAATGAATGCAAAAGGAAATGAGCCGCCAGACTTGATGTAATCGAGACCAAAACGGGCACAATGGAATCATGGCTGAGCCTTTAACACTGGTTGCGATGTGAAACAACAACGGCGCCAGAGAACAAAAACTACTGAAGCTAGTGGAGTCTTTTATTTTTTTTTTCTTGTTGGTGGTGGGGGGGATGTGTTGAGTTTCTCGACTCAAGTGTAGGCGCACTGAGGCGTCATGAGAAGCATGAGCATCAAGGCACACGGATGACCGCCCTCTGGCTCCTGGACGTCTAGCCACAGGGTAGTTAGTTGTGATGATGCAAGCAGGGGGGTGGGGGGGTGGACTGATAGGCAGTCTGCTGTTGGGCCAGCCTGATAGTTCAGCCAAATAGACAGGTTGCCATCTAGTGGTGAAGTTTAGAAGGGCAGGCTACTGCTACTGCTGACTGAGTTATTAATGTCTTGTTGCTGTTGATGTAAATGAAGTGTGCTGTGTTCTTAATACCTCTTGTATGTCAATTTTGTGGCTAGGGATTTTTTAGTTTAATAAGGTATTCTTGGTGTCACTGGTCTGTATAAAATGGCATTGACATGGAATGGTGGTGAAGTTGAGCAGACCTTGCAATTTTCCACCTTCGGCAGTTGTATCAAAACCTGTATCAAAAGCTAGACCACACTTGTACGTATGGGTATTCTGAAATGCAGGCATTCATTTCTCCAAGCAATATCCCATTTTTCTGAGATTCAGGTTTGGGATCTGGCTTGAGCCCATTCCAAAAGATTACATTCTTCGGTTGAACCCTATTGGACTCATTGTCATGCTAAATGGTAAAATTCCTCTTCCACTTTCTGAAGATTTGTAGGAAATAACCGATATTAGGACTCCAGTCACTTTACTTTGACTTGAAGCAATAAACAACCCCAAAAAACTATGATGCTGTCCTGTCCCACTGTGGGTATGGTCTTCTTCTGATGCTATATTCCTGGAATTATGGCGCAAGAATTTAAGTGGTCAGTGAATGTGCATGTGTACGGCTGTGAGGGAGCAGGAGGATTTCACCACAGAGCCAAAATTGTTACACATTCATGCACGTGCACGCACACTCTTTCTGGGAGAAAACAAGATCTCAAGAGAGACGGCGCCAACCTGTGACGCAGCCTCATTCACATCACTGGCACCACTGTGACTGGCCCGACTGTGTCACCGAAGCCAGTCAGGCTGCAACATTTCCTGCACTCTCTCACACACTTTCACCGAGTTTTATTCTATGTCACCTTAGCTGCGGCTAATTGTTATCCCTAAATAACTGCTGTGACAGCTTTGTTTATGGCCAGTCACCAAGTGGGGAACAAAAAAAGGTGAAAAGAGGAAAGGGAAGTGGCGAACAAGGTATGGAGAAAGTCACACACGGCTGACATAATGAAACAAGAAACTGCTGCGCTATTCTGAAATGCCTTGTAGTTTAATTAGAATTTAATTAAAGATCAAATAAATGTGTTTGGCTTGATAATCCCCCCCCCCCCCCCCCAAATGGTACACATATTACAACTTCTGCCAGGGTATGTAAACTTATGAGCAAAACTGTAGGTTAAGTGGCTGTTCAGCAATGATGCCGGCTTTCGCGAAAGCTCGGACAACAGTCAAAGCAGACACCTTAGCCCAAGCATCCACAATCCATTCACATATGGTGGCGTAACTCGCCCGGCGCTGCCTCCCAGTCTTAGTAAAGCTGTGTTCGCCATCTGTCATCCATCACTTCCACACCGCTCGCAACTTCGCCCTGTTTACACCGATGTCCAGCAGTTGGAGTTCCTTCGTCAAGGATCCCGGAATGATGGCAAGCTCCAAGTTCATTTGCTGAACTTGGAGCTTTTTCACAGCGGCGCTGTCTGGTCTGGTCTCTTTACGTACACCTCACTCAGCCACTCTCTCATTTTCTCCTCGTTCATCAAGCCCTTTTGATTGGCCTTAACAATGACTTTGGCTGGAAACCTCTCTTTAGGCAGCGTCTTCCTCTTAAAAATCACCATAGGTGGCAGTTTCTGTCCATTACCATGGCAACCAAGCACAATAGTAAAAGCAGACTTCTCGTGCCCCGTTGTGCGTATCGCTATCGTGGTGGTCCCCTTCTTCTCTACAGTGTGGTTCACCAGGATGTCGAAAGTGAGCGGCACCTCGTCCATGTTGGGGATGTGGTTGGGCTGGATGTGTTTGTTGGCAATCTTTTTACTGCAGTAGGAGCGGAAGATGGCCAGATTTTCCTTGTAATCTGCCGGAAGTTGCTGCGCCAATTAATGTTATTTGCTCATTAATCCATTGCGTTAGCAATGATTGACCTTCTGGATGGTTCTCCTATCTCCGCAAGGGAACACTGGAGCTCTGCCTTAGTGACCAAAGGCTTCTTGTTCACCTCTCTGACCAAAGCCCTTCTTGCCCGGTTACTCAGCTTGGCCGGACGGGCAGATCTGGGAAGGGTCCTGGTGGTTCCAAACTTCTTCCATTTCTGAATAACAGAGACCACAGTGCTTTTTGGGCCCTTCAATGCTACTGAAATTATTTTGTCTATATATATTTTGCCTTGACACAATCCGGTCTCAGAGGTCTGCAGACATTTCATGAGACTTCATGGCTTGGTTTCTGCGCTGATATGCACTGCCAACTATGAGACCTTACATTGACAGGTGTGTGCCATTCCAAATGATGTTCAATCAACTGAATTTACCAAAGGTGGACTCCATTCTAGTTGTAGAAGCATCTCAAGAATGATCAGTGGAAATCAGAAGCACCTGAGCTTAAGTTTGAGTGCCATAGCAAGGGGTATGAATACTTATATACCTATTATGTTTAAAAAAAAATTGTTTTAATAGATTTACACAAATGTCTGCAAATATGGTTTTACTTTGTCATTATGGGATGTTTTATGTAGATTTTTTTTTTAAAGAAAATTATAATCAAACCAGCTTTAGAATAAGTCTGTAACATAGCAAACTGTGAAAACCGTGAAGGGGTGTGAATACTTTCTGGTGGCACTAGATCTACGTTCTTTTGTATCCCAAAGTTCGGTACACAAAGACACTCCATTTATCAGAGCTTCTTCCATTTTTCCCAGTACAAGAGCACCAAAAAAGCACACGGAGATCACTCTCCCAGCCCCTCTCCCTTTGGAAGACTATTCTAAGATCACCGCGGCGTGACCTCGAATAGAAAGAATTTCTATTTCAACCGTCAGCTGACCTTTGCATTGTCGCCCCACGCCGCAAGATGGCAAAATGCGCTGTCGCTGCCTCAGCATGTACACATTGAATTGGAAAGTCAAGGGCGTCAATCGCATTGCCAAGTGCAGTGTGAAAACACCTGAATCCTAAAACCCCTATCTCACTGGCCTGGAGACTTGTTGGCGACCTGATGGCGACTCAAGTCTCTGCTGGTTGCAGAGATGTCTCTGTGACGTCTCCTGGAGATGAGCCAGGTCTCCAAGAAGTAGCAGTGAAATCTAACGTGTTAGACATTATGGAGACTCCTCTATATACTCACTATAGAGAAAAACCTTAAAGTAGCTTAATGTCAGTAGACTGCGAGCAATCGTCAACAAAATGTATGTAGACATCTTTACTTATTGCCCACTTCAAACTCTGAAAGCATCAGAATGATCGCCCCAATATTTCCGATTTTATGGACATGAACACGTTTTCCTCATTAAAAACAACAAGTAATTAAAAACAAGATCTCCGTCGCATACAAGCTCCCTTGGAGCCGCCATATTTAAGCCGTGCGTAGATGATGTCACTGTACATTTACGTCGCGACGAAGCATGCGTGGACAGAGCTTTTCCCGGCTTTAATCTGAATGGCAAAGAAATTACATCTGATCAGTTTGGCAAAAAGGAATATTTCACCCCTGTGAAACCGAATGAAATTTTATTCGGATTAGTCCTGTTTATTCTGATTAAGGTGTTTATATGGAGCATTTTTATTTGGTTTAGGTTTCTAAACATAATCAGAATAGAAGGCTCCATGTAAAAATTAGGTTGGTCTTGCAGCTCTTTATTTCAGATCTAAGGGGATCCATATCACAGAGTAAAGAAAAACAATGTAATAGAGAAACAAGAAATGAAATTATAACAACAGTCACTATAACAGCAATAGTGATTTAAAATCAAAAAATAAAGGCGGCCTTATTTTTGTTTTCAGAGCCATTGAAAAAACAATATCGTTTTAACGTGATAGTTTTTGGGACAATATATCGTCTTAAAAAAATTATCGTGACAGGCCTACTCAGCGATGTCTCCCTCAGTGAGATAGCTCCTTAACTGAGTGAGATTATTATTTGTCATAGTTGCCGCTCACAAAATATGTCCATATGGGTCTCCTCGAAAGACACAAAATTCAATCGGTACCCAAGAATTTTCCTCCAGGACTTGCTACCTAAGGAGTCCAGTCTAACGTCACTCGTTAGTGTCTAGACCTCGCATCCGCAAAGCAGCAGGACTCAAAAGACTTGAACATTTGTCATTGGATATAGATATCTGGAACCCCAACAGACCGGTTGAGTGATTCCTCGTACTGGGCGCATTCATTTTATGAGCATAGTCACCACAAGAATAAATGTTGTTGCCAAGGAGAGTGAATCCTTTCATGAGATATATACGCATACCACCCACAAAGATCAAAATAAAGTGTCCAAAAATTTTAACATGAGCCACCTTCCCCATGCCTGCAAAAAGCCATCATTTTTCCAGGCCGCTCTTTTGTATGAACAGCACTGATACAATATGGAGGTGAACAACTGTGGTCTGGCAATATTCCACCTTCTGAGTTAGTATCTGAGCCAGTTTGTTGGACAGTTAGTTGGTCATTTGGTTAGTTGGTTGGTCGGTCGGTTGGCTGGTTCTTGCTAACACATCTCAGTCAACAATTAAGTTATGGAAACTTTAAACTACAAACAACAAGGTAAGAAATAAATGTAAATTGCGATCAAAACCGAGCATTATTATCTTAGTAAAAGGAGACATTTTTCATAGAGCTCGTCTTGGGTCTGATTACCGATTATAGTGTATAAAATAAAGATGAAAGAAGACATGCCAGAGACTCGGATGTTTCTGGTGCTGTAGAGACAAGATGCCAACACGCTGTTCTGATAATCTTGCACACATGAGAACATGGCGTGTTCAAAGGCCCACATTTTCCCATGATGCATACAAAGCAGCGCAGAAAAGAAAAAAAACACCAAAAAAAGAAAGGGGGAAAAAAAAAGAATTCGTCAAAAAAACAGCACAGAGAATAAAAGAGGCCTAAAAGTGAAAGAAAATCCCCTTTAGGAGTCTTTGCTTTAAACGATTTCTGTTGTTTATGTTGCGAACACCACCTTTTCCACATGGAAATGGAATGTGCACAGTTCACAAGATGGGAGGAATAAAACAAGCGCTGTCTCCTCGTGGTGACTTAATTATTAAGAGTCTCCCTGAGTCTTTGTTGATGTGCATGTGTGTACAAGGGAGGCGTTTGCAGACAGACGGGCTCTAGGGGATTACGGAAGAGGACAGGGCACCATAACTCATCATCAGGCCAGTCTGTGGCCACTGACACGCACATACGCACGCACGCACGCACGCACACACACGCACACACACACACACTCACACACACACAAGACAGTGAATACTTCAGTGGACGTAATCTGCCACCAGACTCCCACAAAGAGCGCTTATCTGTGGGGGAAACCCGTGGGCGCACATCTATGCTCACAGGCTTTCACACAAGACAGACACGCATTCAGCACACAACAACCAGGCTGGCGCCCACAGACACATACAGGCTGTGCTGCTCATTTTTGACCCATCACTTTCATCCACGCTCTCATTCACACTGCTTTGCCTGCCGTCACAGCGTGCACATTCCTTCCTCTAATCATTTATGGCTCAGGCATCAAATGAAAGAGAAAAGAAGGGAAGAACTGACTATACTTGCAATTTTTCGAGTTAGTACTTCTGTAATTTGACTGCTTTGTGCAAGAATTGCCTAAAAACAACTGAGCAAAATAAAAACATTACAAAGCAGTTGTAAAATGCTTAAGCACTGATCACTGGAATGGATGAATAACGTTGCCAGATTAGAGGCCCAAGAAATGATGTACATAATTGGTGATCTAATTGCATTTCAATACACAAGACATGATGTGAGGAAAATGTAATCCCAACAAGTAAAAATGATCATGATTGTAAAAATAACTTTTGTGAAGGTGGCAATTACAGTGGAACCTCTGTTTACAAATGACCCGGTTTACGAACAGCTCGGTTTATGAACAATTTCTTAAAAGAAAAATTACCTCAAGTTATACACTATTTTCAGTTTACCAGCAGTGTTGGCATGGCCACGGAAGTCTCAGAACAGCTTTTTCTCGCGCCATATAAACATCATTGGCTCTGTGCTTGATGTATCTTTGTTTTTTTGCCTAAAATGGCAATCATCCCACAATGCAATGTAAACGATATGCTGCATTGTGGGAAGTGGATCGTGGCAGGTGGTGGCCATTTCAGGCTTGCAGTAACCACAGTGAATGTAAACATTACTGTATCCAAACGGGGTAAGACACTGAACGGTGATTTGCTAGGGAACCCATTGTTATTTCATCATCATAAATTATGTTTTATTCTATTTCTATAATGCACAGTATTTATTTTGAACAACACAATAATCAAAATAAGTTAAATATAACGGTTCTGCAGCTGGAACGGATTAATTCCAACTCCCTTCATTTCAATGGGAAACATTACCTCAGTTTGTTTCGGTTTGAGAACAGGGTCCGAGACAAAATTAATTCGTAACCAGAGGTTTCACTGTATCGGAACCAAGCACAAGCTCCTTCGGCCAACACTGTGCGGTCGGTCGGTCTGTGTTTTAGTGGGTAGGTTGGTCGGCCAGTAGGTCAACCGATAAGTTGCTTGGCCAATTACTTGGTTTGTGGGTCGTTTGGCATTTTATTTGTCTGATTGGTCAATTGGCTGGATACTTGCTTTATTTGATGGCCGGTTGGTTAGTTTGTTAGTTTGTAGTATTATGCAGACATGTAACTACATTTACCCATTTCCAAAAATCCTGTAGAGTTGAACCCATCAACTTTGGTGTAGGAGGTCTGCACTGAATTGATATCTAGTATAGTTCGTTTGGTAACATATTGCAAGACAGGACATTTTTCAAACATTTTGCCTCATTTCTCAAGGACAAAATTCTGACATATGTAGGTTGGGTGTCAGCGAAGGTACATTTTGGTGAATTTCATGCTATCCTAGTTTAAACAGATGTTTGTGCTTTTTGTGAGTGTGTTCTTACTTGCAACGCCAGACGCCAGGCCATAAAGAAGGCCGCCCTCTGCTTTGGGCTCAAAGATGTGTGTTGCTGGGGGCGGACATTTTTCCTGCCTGATGAAGTTATAGAGCAGCGTCTTCACCAGGCGACTGGTCAGCGACAAACTGGAAAAGAAAAGTACTCTTTGACCAATAATACTGAAATATTTACGAATGTCACCTGATCTTTTTAACGAAACTGGGTGCTTAGTGTTTCTTTTCTTTGTATAATTTGGGAGCATGAGTACTTAAGACAGGAATGAGCTGGGAATTTGGGTCAGAAACTTATGTAATGGATGTCATCTCTCAAAATTCAGGCGCTCATCTCCCAGACAGCGAGGGAAAGGTCACGGAGGAGACGGCGGGGCGATGGCCACTTCCCTGTTTTTAAGACCGTAACAGAATAACACATGAAGTCATTGTTTGTGATGTGCGTGATGAAACTGTCTGGCAGTGCAGAGAAGCAAACACAGGCCCGCGACAGTCCCACGACCAACTGGAGGAGATCCAAAACGCTCCGGGTCATCGACAGAATGTGGATGGCCCATTTCAGGAACAAAGATAAAACTTTTGCACAACTTCAAGGAGACACTTTGTAACCCTAGCTTGAGGAAAGGTGTGATGACAACGACAGAACCTGAAATTATTGTGATTTCTGAAAGCAGTGCAAATGTTCCCCTAAAACCTACAGTGGTTACAATGTTTTTTCCCCTTTTTGTTTTCCATTATTTTTAATGGAAACAATTAAAATCACGCATCGACAAGCATTCTGGGAAATGTGTGCGTGTCTGTGTGTGAGCTCACCATCGTCCCTTCATGACATGCCGGTAGATCAAACCATCTCTGAGGATGTCCTTGCAGAACAACTGGTAGGAGAAGAACACCAGCAGGGTGGTGACAGCTTCAAACAGGATGCTGTAGGTGATGTCACTGCAGGGACACGAGACGACAATATGGACACTAAAGCTGAAGCATGTAACTTCCTGTTTATGGCTTGTAGTGGAGAGAACATCATCTTTGTGGTTGCTGTGAAAACACTGGATCACCTTCTATAGGGGCCGATGAGAGGCAGGGAGCGGCCAGGACACCTCTCAAACATTTTCTATACTGCTTGTCCTAAATAGGGTCGCAGGTGCACTGGAGTCTAACCCGGCAGACTATGGGCGAGAGGTGAGGTATGGCCTTGACTGGTCGCCAGCCATTCGCATGGCACATATAGACAAACATTCACACTCACACCTATTGACAATTTAAAGTCTTCAATAATCCATACCTTTTTGTAATGTGGGAGGAGACCGGAGTAGTGGCAGAAAATGCATGCGCGGTGAGAAAATGCAAACGCCATAAAGAAAAGAGCGGAGATGTGAAGATTTGAACCAAGAACCTCAGAACTGTGAGGCACACATGCTAATCATCGATGAGACCACCATGCTGCCCACACTACACAACAGTATCTAGATTGACACATCACTCTGCGTCATGGTGGACGATGATACGGCAACGCACAGTACCTGCAGAGTAGAAGTTTGTAAAGCTGCCATTTAGGTGTAAATAGTTGGTTTGACAGGTAAAACATTGATTCTGGAGTCTCAAGACAAAATTAATGTCTTCAGTGCTTGTCACCCCCCCCCCCCCCCCCAAAAAAAAAAAAAACACATTTATAAAAATAGTAAACGTGAGTTTCGCCATCAAACCAGCCTGACTGGTGCTGATGCCATTCCACCTGGGACCTCTCGACTGCGAGGCAGACATGCTGCCCTGTGTGTTAGTGTTTTGCTAAATTCATTGTCTTGATTGTTTAACACAATTTATATTAAACAACTACAGTATTGATAAATGACTGAATTTGAGACTATTCTTTCGATGATAATGATAATAATAATAGTAATAATGCATTACAGGTATCTAGCGTTTTTCATGATACTCAAAGACACTACACAATCACACTCTAATGGTGGTAAGCTACTTGTGTAGCCACAGCTGACGGAAACGTGGCTGCCATTCTGCGTCTACAGCCCCTCCGGCCACCAGAAAACATTCACCCACATCCAACCACATTCATTTATAGGCAATTTTCTACTTATTGTACAATTTTTTATCCCTACGGGTCCAAGTCAATTATATAATGTCAATATAACTAAATAATATTTCAAGGCAGAAAATTAAAGAATAAAATGTGAAAATCCCACAAATAGAATAAACACAGATATGCAGTTCGTGTTGCTAAAGAGAAATTAAATCAGTCTACATGTGTAAATAGGTTTAAATGGATTGCGTATAAAGAACCATGTACGTAAGAGCATGTGAACAACTGGTACTCTAATGTCAAAAGGAAAAACTGTACAAACACAATGACGACTAGTGACATTTATCTTGTAAAAATTAAGACCCAATAATGAGAAAAAGAAAATAACTTTTCTTCCAAGGCTACGATCAAAGCGAGAGAAGTGTGTAACCACAAAGGAATGACTGCATCTGCACCACGAGCACGTACGACGGAGGAAACGGGCCGAGAGCCACAAAGTGGTGGAGGTCGGGAGGGGCGAGGGAGGCAATGGAACAGAGTGAGTCTGGGCCCCAGGAACAATGAATAATATGCTGGAATGTCCAATGCGTTTATGTAAGCGCGACAAATTGAATGATGCCCGTGGACAGAAAGGAGGAAAAGATGTCTTCTATTATGACAAATCCTCTCGACGCAAACAACACCTCTTAAGCAATGATTTCTTCAATCAATCAATCAATCAATCAGGACTTGGACTCGATCCCTTACATAGTGACGCCCTTCTTCATCTAACCATCTATGTGCTTCCAAGACAGCATGGCGAGCTAGTGGTTATTCCATCTGCCTCACAGTCGGAGGTTTCTGGGTTCGAATCTCGGCTGTGTGGAGCTTGCATGTTCTCCCTGTGCTTGAGTGTATTTTCTCCAGGTACTTCCTCCTACATCCTACACACACGCGTATTAGGTTCATTGAAGAATGCGAGTGTGAATGGTTGTTTTTCTATATGTGCCCTGCAAATGGCTGGCGACCAGTCCACGCTGTAACTCGCCTCTCTTGCCAAAAGTCTTCTTAAGTTAAGGGAAGACTAAATTGTACATAGGATTTATTGTAAATGTGAGTGTAAACGGTTGTTTGTCAAATTGAGCGATTGGCTAGATGAACGCCCTGAACAACAAGCCTGTATAGGCATTTGATGCTGTATATACAGTATATTATAATGTATCACATTTATTTAACCATAAAGAAAATAGATTAATTGTTAAGGAAGAAGCAGGTTACTAAAGAAAGAGGACTTAAGCAAGAATAAAAGCAAGCGTGTGGATATTTTAAAGGAGTCTCACTGATTCCATTCATTTGAAAGCACCCAGCTCAGTATGTACAATTTCCGTACATTTTGGTCACAAGCTTCGCTTTATTTTTTTTTTATACATTCACGCACATTACAGATTATGAATACAGTTAATTATTGATGTAAAAAACAATACTGGATGTTTAATATACTATTTATATGGCTTGGGTCGGCACGGCAGCGCGGCTCGCTTAAAATCCAGAAATGTATTTTCAGGGTGAGTGAAAGCTCATGTGCATTTTGATTGGCTGTAAACTGCAACACTGCGACAGTGTGCGCTGGCGATTCATATTTTTAATTGCGGCAAAACCAGTGGTAGTCCATTCTTGAAAACAGTCATAACCCCTACACTGTGCGACAGTTTGATGGGGTTCAACCGTGGCAAACATCAGGTTGATTGAAGACTGAATTTTCCATAGGCATGAATGTGAGTGTCAATGCTTGTTTGTCTATATGTCCCCTGCGATTGGCTGGTGACCATTCCTGGGTATACCTGCCCAAAGTGAGCTGGGAGAGACTCCATCTTATCCGTGGCAAGCACCATTGAAAAAGGATGGACAGTATGCTTCAAATTTTGAGGGTACAGTTTGTGGGGGGGTCTTCCTTCCAAAAAAGCTGGGACAGGGGCAGCAAAATACTGGGAAGTTGAGGAATGCTCAAAAAACAGCTGTTTCGAACTTCCTACAGGTGAACAACTTAATTGGAAACAAGTGAGTGTCATGCTTGGTTATATAAGGAGCATCCCCGAAAGGCTCAGTTGTCCATATCACAACCAAAAGATTCGGTGAATCTGGAGAAATCTCTGTACACAAGCCAGTGGGCTCAGGAACACTTCAGAAAACCATTGTCAGTTAACTCAATTCATCGCTACAACTACAGATGCAAGTTAAAATTTTACAATTCAAAGCAAAAGCCATATATCGACAACACCCAGAAACGCCGCTGGCGTCTCTGGGCTCAAGCTCATCTGAGATGGACTGATGCCAAGTGGAAAAGTGTGCTGTCATCTGACAAGTCCACATTTCAAAAAAATCATCTCTGTGTGAATGTGAGTGCAAATGGTTGTTTGTCCCTATCAGGACCATAATCAGATTTATTGGCCAAGTCTGTTAGAAGGCACATAAGGAATTTGTCTCCGGTAGTTGGAGCCACTCTTGTATGGCAACAAACAGCCACTATGACAAAATATACATATGTGCCCTGCGATTGGCTGCCGACCACTTCAAGGTGTAACCCGCCCCTCGTTTGAAGTCCGCTGAGACAGGCGTCTGCAATCTGCCATTTTGGCTCCAAGCAGCCATTTTAGGGTCATTTCAGCCATTTCCTAGTGTCCTTCAGAGACATACTTTTTAAAATTGCTATCAAATTTGAACAACATATATGAGACAGATTGTTCAACTGTGAAAAATTTGTCTTTTCAAGTGGGTGCAGCATGGCTGCAAAGCTCGATGACTTGCCATAAAACACAAACCAAGTCTGACATTTTAGGGTAATTTTGCACATTTGCAGGGGCCCTTCAAAGATCAACTTGTCCTGTAATTTTCACCCTGATTGCTACCAAATTTGAGGCCTGTATACTAGACAGACAAACAGATGACAATTGCAAAGACACATTTGAGTTTTCATCCTTAAGTGTGGGTGGAGCATAGCAGAAAAGTTTGATAACCCGCAGTAAATCTAATGAAAACCTCATAAGGTTAGAGCTTGGGCAAATGTGTGACAAAGCTCCCTCTGAATATATTCGTAAGCACCCCCTCATTGCAGAAAAGTAGACATGATGCCAACCCTGCAAAACAAAACGTCCATTTTCTATATCGTATAATCTCATTCGGGTCACGGGTGTGTTGGAGCCTAACGTAAGAGGCGGGTTGTACTCTGGACTGGACGCCAACCAATCCAGTTGAGCTGCATGGTATTTTGCTGGAGCATAGTCATCGTGATGTACGTATGTGCAATAGTCACATCGCAGGATCTGCTGCGATGTTGGTTTACTGTAATATACAGTGACTCAACTGTAATATTAAAAGTGACCAGCAGTGTGTTAGGATAGGCCTCCTTCAGGCACATATTTTAGACAGGTTCAGGCCTGAGTTTTAGTTGTTTACTCCTGTAAACTTTCCACTTTCCTTGAATTTCTCTATGCACCCTAAGGTTGCTCAAAGTAGAAAACACTCTCCAGTGCTATGATATCAACTCTTCTGGCATTAACTATCCATAACTGTGAAAAAACAGTCTTCTGGTAGTTTATGTTAATGTTAGTATAGCAGACAAAGAAAAAGATCTGGCAGAAGTTCAGACGGAACTTCACAACAGTTTTTGAACATGCTCAAAACATTAAAAGATTGTACACCCGCTGCATTTCCTATTTCGCTCTTCAGAATGAAACTAGGCAGGCACGCAGCAGCTGAGTGAGTCTGCTAGGTGAGTTCAGGGACACTGCGTAAATGGGAGTGAATGTGTTTTTTTTTTAATTAATTATTCGGAAAATTATTTGAATCTGAATGCTACAGTTAAAACACTAAGATTACACTGTGATAATATATAATTTATTTTGCTTTGTAATATAAGCATAGATAAATTTCACAAATATAGTCTGGCAATTTAAGATAAATGCATCATCATGCGACAAGACTATGACCCAAAAGACACTGCCAACACAACAGAGGACTTCATCAGGGGGGAAAAGTGGAAGGTCTTGAACTGGCCAAGTCAATCAACGGATCTTAACCAAATACAGCATGCATTTTACCTCCTGAAGTGGAGACTGAAGGGAGAAACCCCCAGAAACTAACAAGAACTGAAAGAGGCCGTAGTAAAGGCCTGGAAAACCATTTCAAATGAAGAAGGCAACAGTCTGGTGCAGTCAATGGGTCGCAGGCTTGACGCAGTTATTGCAAGTAAGGGTTATGCCACCAAATAGTAAATGTTATTCACTTTAAAGGTCAGAGGACAAAGATGTTATGGGATCAGTTAAAATTCATATTGCATTGTTTATGTTATGTAATACATGCACGTTACTTCCAGCAAGTTGTCAACTGTAGTTTAACTAAAAATTAGGTTTTTACTACGCGTATTGAGCACTCCCTGAACATACCCAAATCTCAAAACACCGGGGTGTAGTTACTCGATCCACCGTAAAGGCTACCGGAAGTGACATTGCAATTGCCAAACACAGCACGCTACATATATACGATGATATACGCAATGGCGAGCAATTTGTTGAAATATGAGGAGGAGGAGGATTTCAATGTACAGGAGCACCCAACAGAACTTGGCATCGTCAAACCGTACGTTTGAGCCGATCAGGAGGTCGGAACCTGACAGTGACGATGACGAGCAGTCAAGTAGCAGCTGTACAATAGAAAAAGAGAGTGCACACTGGGTCGATGTGACGGTATGTCAAAAGCATGTCTTTTTATACAGTCATAGCTAGAAATAATGGCACCCCAGGGGTGCCAATATATTTTAGCACGATATACGCATTATATATTCATATATGTTTCAGTGACACGGCACAAGCTTTTACATAGTATGCAGTATTCCTATATATAGTGTGCCCCTCGCTCGAGTAGCTTTACAACACATTGCACAGAAAGTCTTTGCCGTGTCTGTTGGCTTGTCATATAGGCAAAAGCACAGTACTGAAAAGTACTGCGTGGGTCTTTTTATCCTATTGCCCAGTGCATAATAACCATAATAGAGTCGTAGGTATATATAAGGACATCCTCACCTCTTGTCTGCACCGCTTCGCTGCTGCGAGATTTTGTTCTCTTGCTGGCGTTTGAGGTCCCGATGGCCGTAGGAAAAATAGTTAGCACTGCAGCAGGTTTCAGCCTCTGCCTAACTACACCTGTGTATCCGATGCTTTCTGCTAAGTCTTTCTAAAAACACGCCGGTTCGAAGTGATCGGCACAGAGTTTGGAATGCTTGCGAGGCACCCAGAGCTGATCCGCTGGTCACGTATTTATTTTTCACTTGGAAAGCCAAAGAAACCATTTGTACAACCAAATGGCACACAATAGACCATCATGAATTCACTAAATCATACGACAATATACAAGGACGGGAACAACAGCATGGAACAATAGATCACAATACTGAATGAACAGGCTGTTTGGCTAGTGTTACATCACAGCGCCAGATAGAGCCAAACAGTGGAAGGTGCTGGATGCAAAAAGCAGAAGGCGCATTCGGAATCATATTTCATATCGATTTAACTGCTGTTTTTCTGCTATATAATCACTTTGAAATGGCAGTTGTGGTTTGTAAAGGGGTTCAAGAGTTATCAAAAAAAAAATTTTTACATCTTTGTCCTCTGACCTTTAAGTTAATTTAATGTCTGTTCTAATACTTTTGCTCAATTGAAAAGTGGGTGGCTCCAAACAAAAGTTGCTCTGTCCTGAGTTGTTCAACACATCTAGATGTAAATACAATGAAATGAAATTTGGAATTCTGAACTTTTGTCTCATAGTCATCTTTTGATCTGAAACCCAAATGTCTTCAGTATACAACAAAAACAAAGGAATTGACCTTACCATTCCAATACTTTTGGAGGGAACTGTACGTCTATGCCAACAATGAGGCAGCTAACAAGTTAAACGGTGGGTTGCATTGATGATTTTTAGCACTTATTTTAGTCTTCAAACCAATGTCAGAGCTAATGACAGACACAAACAGAAAAGATACATTACTTTGTCATACTGGAAAGAAAGTAGAAACAGTTGCATTACAAGCTTAACATTGAGCTAAAACTTCAAAGGTCAAACTAGCAACTTTGGATCACACTGAATTGGGACAAAAGTCACAAAAACATCTCACAGTATCACAAACAGTAACCTTGTGTCTCATTGGTGTGGAGGTAAAGGAATCAACGTTTAGACAGACTTTCAAACGCCAAAGGCATAAAAAGCTGACCAAAAAAAAACAATGTAGGGCTGGAAGTCTCTGAAGAGTAGAATAAGGCAAAAAAAAAAAAAAAAAAAAAATTTCTTCACGCAGAAAAAATGATTTACACCGCTCAAGTGCATAATGATGTACAAATTTAAGATTAAAATTAAATTTGCCTCATTTTTTTTGCTTTTTTTTCTGGCCTCCAACTTGAACCACGCCCATCTCCACTTGCACCTCATGTATAGCATCCCCCTCTTTAAACACTCTAATTCTGGAAAAGAATTGACTAAAATCATTGTCTGTTTCACTTCATCTTTCACTATTAGCAACTTCAAAGGCTAATCCCAAATGCATCCTCCAGGAAAATATTAAGTACAATATGTTTCTGTTTTTACGAGCCATTTCTGAATTTGAAGGTAGTTCATTCTGTGTTGTGACATAATCCCTAACATTGCGCTGTCGCTTAATACATTTAACATTAACATCCGTGAACTAATTCGATAATTGTAGCTGCATTTCCAAATTAATACAAAATGTAGTAGCGGAACAACTCTTGTCGCCGTTGTTACATGTGCTTCGCGCTTCTGCTGGGACCGCAACCAGGGCCACAACCCGCAGCACCTCAATGCGAAAACACAAAAGACCAGTGCAACAAATATGAGATTGGCTGATCTGATGAGCAAAAATGTTGCTTAAATGTAAGAGTAGTAATAGAGGATGTGCGCTCCAGAGGTGGGTAGAGAAGCCAAACATTGTCCTCAAGTAAGAGTTCTGTTACTTGACAATAATGTGACTCAAGTAAAAGTAAAAAGTAATCCTCCAAAAAAAGTACTTCAGAGCAAAAGGTACACAGTGAAATAATTACTCAAGTACTGAGTAAATAGTGACTAACTTCTGATTTTTTTTTTTAACCACAGCATGAACATCAGTAAAAAAAATTACAAAATAAAATGTGAATGTGTAAATTCTGATGTTGCTGTGTGTGTGTGTGTGTTTGTGTGTGTCTGCGTGTGTGCACAGTCAAAACTACAACAACACCTGCAATTTACTGCGCAGTGTTTTCTAAAGTTATAAATGAGCTGAAAGATCCACGTTTGGGCAGACAGTGCCAGACAAATACTACAATACATGAAAATGGTTGATTTTGTTTGACTAAATGTAAACAAGAGTAACGCGCCATTGCCTTCACGGTAATGACAACCTTCCCAACATGGGAAGGTCACTTAGGCACGACAGTCAGCCAGGCTGGCTTATCTAGTGGTAATACCTATATTCGGGAAACCCAATAGAAAACGTGACTTTCTTGTGTCGTTTGATTAGTGAACCAGACTTAAACGTCACTAGCGCTTAAATTGGATCACGGTCATTGGATCTATATGATTCACGTAAATGGCCTATTTTGAGTTCAAAACGGCGAATTTCGCCAAAAGGCGACTGATTTTCATGTATGTACAGAGCATTTGGTTCTATCAGTTACTCCTTTTCTTGCATCTCATTTTAAATTCGTTTTTACGGGTATCGTGTGAAGTTATTTTTCATGCCAAAATTCTGAGTTCTGATACATACCCTTCAAAATAAAAGGCTACATGCTAAAAACCGGAAGTCAAGTTAAAACTTGCACATATAAACGATTTGACGTGATAAAATAGTCGCAAATAACTATTTTAACAATGCTATATTTAACTTTTAGCTGAAACAATAATTAATGAATATGAAGTCAATTGGGTTAGTGCCACACATTGTGTTTGAGTTCATAGGTTTGATATTGATACTGCTTATAAAGAACGCCGAGTCTAATGTTCATTTTAGTTTATGCTGCAGGCTGCTAAGAAAATGGACATAATTTGGACACCCTTTATTTTAACCATGCAAACTTTTTTGACCCAGCTCCCTAAAAAGAATCAGAATGGAGAATTGTTCAGAACCGGAATCGGGACCGGAATCGCTCAAATTCAAATGATGCCCAACCGTAGTCACAGTGTGTTGGGTGTTTTTGTTGGCACATTAAAGACCAAAGCCCTTTTTTGTTTTAATTCCTCATTTTCAAAAACACCATTCAAGCAACAAGTTTTTCCTCATGTTTTTGCGATTGTAGGGGGAAAGCTGGAGCTGGCTACTAGTGTGGACTGAATGGGTGGCAACAATGGGGAAATAACATGCCAGTATTTTGAGGTTAATTGCCATGAGCAACATATTGCTCATGGCTATTATACTATGAACTAATTATTATACCATGGCTATTATACTATGAACTAATTTTGAATTTTCAAAATTTTGAATTATTAACCATGAACTGAAGTAGTTCATTTTTGAAACTGGAAACTAAACTTTGAAATAGTTTGTGTAGAAATTGAACTTTCCCAGCACTAATCCTGTATTATTTCACATCGCAATATATATCCCAGGCTTAAATAAATAAATAAATAATAAAATAATATTGCAGTGTCATTTTTGTTCCTATATTGTGCATCCCTAATTTTGAGTTTTTAATAAACCTAACATGCATGTTTTTGGTATGTGGAAGGAAGCCGGAATACCCGGAGAAAACCCACACAAGCATTTTGCATGTTCTTAGAAACCCAACACAGGTAGCCCGAATTCGAACCGCCAACCTCAGAACTGTGAGGTGGATGTGCTAACTACTCATCCACTGCGTCACCCCTAATAAAACAAATAATTAAAAAAGAAGAATAGGTTTTTATTATGTTTGTGACTAACATAACATTGAATACAAATGAAAAAGATGAATAGAGGGTCTCAGGGAGTAACAAACTCCATAAGGGACACCACTACTTCATCGTTTTTTTTAAGTCGGCTATGTAAAATGTCAGACAAGTGACATTATTAAATAGCTGCGTGGGAACAGTCAGGGCATTGTGAACATCCCAGTCAGAATAAATGTCCTTTTTTCCCCCCAACAGTCTGAGCACATCTTGACCTTTTCAAAATGTGTGCAAGTTACTTTCATGACTCACACACATGCATACACGCTGAAAGTACTTACAGCAGTGGCACGTCAACGATCAGGTGCACCAAGTTGGATAAGAGCTCCTCGAGGAGGTCCTCATGACTGGCTCCTAAAAGAGAGATGTTGATAAAAGCCCCTTTTATGCTGCCTGTAAAATCTGACATTTTCTGTCTTTGTTCCGTGTTTCTGTTCTATATGAACGGCACATACACAGAATGGAGGGACTAAGTGGACCTGGCAAATTGTGGCAACTTTCTGGCTATCAAGGTAGTATCAGAGATGTAAAAGAGTGTAAAGCCTTCACTGCATTTGAAAACCAGACAGTGTTTCTACTGTGCTATTGTTCGGTATCAGAATCAGAATCATGTTACTGAACAGTAACATAACAGTATGGAGGGTAAAGGTTGACCTAGCAATTTTCTGTATTTGGAGGTAGTATCAGACAGGTAACAGAGACAGGACAGTGCCTGTGTGCAACCCCAACTCTCCACAAATGTGCACAAGTTTCATAACCTTCTTGAATGCAGCATAACCCACAGTCACTTATGTCAGATTGTTTCCCGCTTTCCATGACCCCTCTGATACCAACTGCCTGTGCTAGTCCCTGCGCGCGTGTGCGTGTGTGGGGGGGGGGGGTGGACAGTTAGAGACAACGCTCACCTCCGCAGGAACCTGGCGCCCTCTCTTGGTAGCTGAACTGCAAGTGCAGCTCCTGCTCACTTATCTCCCGGATGAGTACCTTGAGCAGGCAGCGGATCATGAAGAGAGCGTTGTGGGCCTGCCAGATGAACAGCTGACTGCGGAGGAGAGGAGACAACACATTGTAACTCATTTTGAACGTTGGTTAATTTGGTTCTACACTTGAAAGACAGATACGAATGGTAAAATGTTACTTAAAAGTAAACTTTTCATGATCAGGATTTTTGGGAACAATCAGCGAGTTTAAAAAAACAACTGATCACAAGATGGAGCAATGTGTTTATTTAAATGACTTGTTAATTTACTGTATATACTTTTGTACTGTATGCTGAGTATCTTCAAAAGTATTCTCTAGTCAGTTCATGTATTCTAATCAGTTTGGTCAAATCAACATTACAACATGACAGAAATAATTCTCATCCCAGCCGCTTTATACTCTGCTCCAAACCGCCCCAGTGAGAGCTGGAGATCCACGGCTTGATGAAGCCAACAGAACCACATCATCTGCAAAAAGCAGAGATGCAATACTGAGGCCATCAAACCGGATCCCCTCTACGCCTCAACTGCGCCTAGAAATTCTGTCCATAAAAGTTATGAACATAATCGGTGACAAAGGGCAACGTTGGCGGAGTCCAATCCTCACCGGAAACGAGTCCGACTTACTGCCGGCAATGCGGACCAAACTCTGACACCGGTCATTCAAGGACCAAACAGCCTCTATCAGGGGGTTCGGTACCCCATGCTCCCAAAGCACCCCCCACAGGACACGGTTGAACGCCTTCTCCAAGTCCACAAAACACATGTAAGACTGGTTGGGCGAACTCCCATGCACCCTCGAGGACCCTGCTGAGGGTGAAGAGCTGGTCCTCCATTCCACGGCCAGGACAAAAACCGCGCCGCTCTTCCTGCATCTGAGAATCGACTTCCCGATGGACCTTCCTCTCCAGCACCCCTGAAGAGACCTTACCAGGGAGGCTGAGGAGAGTGATCCCCCTGTAGTTGGAACACACCCTTTTCTGGTCCCCCTTCTTAAAAAGGGAGACCACCACGCCAGTCTGCCATTCCAGATGCACTGTCGCCGATGTCCACGCGATGTTGCAGAGGCGTGTCAACCAGGACAGCCCTAAAACATCCAGAGCCTTTAGGAACTCCGGGCGGATCTTGCCACCGAGGAGCTTTTTAACCATCTCAGTGACCTCAACTCCAGAGATAGGAGAGCCCGGCTCAGAGACCCCAGATTCTGCTTCCTCATGGAAAGGCGTGTCGGTGGAATTGAGGAGGTCTTCGAAGTATTCTCCCCACCAACTCACACCGTCCCAAGTCGAGGTCAGCAGCGCCCCATGCCCACTATACACAGTGTTGATGGTGCACTGCTCCCCCATCCTGAGACACCGGATGGTGGACCAGAATTACCTCTAAGCCGTCAGGAAGTCGTTCTCCATGGCCTCACCGAACTCTTCCCACGGCAGAGTTTTTGCCTCAGCGACCACAAAAGCTGCATTTCGCTTGGCCAGCCAGTACCCATCAGCTGCCTCAAGAGTCCCACAGGCCAAAAAGGCCTGATAGGACTCCTTCTTCAGCTTGACGACATCCCTCACCGCTGATGTCCACCAACGGGTTCGGGGATTGCCGCCACGACAGGCAACGGCCACCTTTCGGCCACAGCTCCGATCGGCCGCCTCGGCAATGGAGGCACAGAACACTCGGACTCAATGTCCCCCGCCTGCCCCGGAACGTGGGTGAAGTTCTGCCGGAGGTCCTGACAGTGGATTCTGCCAGACATTCCCAGCAGACCTTCACGATATGTTTAGGCCTGCCAGGTTGAACAGGCATCTTCCCCCACCATCAGAGCCAACTCACCACCAGGTGGTGATCAGTTAACAGATCCACCCCTCTCTTCATCCGAGTGCCCAAGACATGTGGCCGCAAGTCCGATGACACGACCACAAAGTCTCTTCCAGGTCTCACTGTCATTGCCCACATGAGCATTGAACTCGCCCAGCAGAACGATGGAGTCCCCAACGGGAGCGCTCTCCAGCACCCCCTCCAAGGACTCCAAAAAGGGTGGGTACTCTGAACTGCTGTTTGGTGCATATGCACAAACAACAGTCAGGACCAGTCCCCCCACCCATAGGCGGGGGGAGGCTACCCTCTCGTCCACCGGGGTTTACCCCAACGTACAGGCACCGAGCCATGGGTGCAGGTGCCACCAGGCGCTCGCCTTCGAGCCCCACCTCCAGGCCTGGCTCCAGAGGGGGGCCCCGGTGACCCGCGTTCAGGCAAGGGAAAACGTCTTCCTGATTTTTTTTAAGATCATAGGGATTTTTGGAGCTGTGCTTTGTCTGGTCCTTCACCTCGGACCTGTTTGCCATGGGTGACCCCGCCAGGGGCATAAAGCCCCTGACAACTTAGCTCTTAGGACCACTGGGACACACAAACCCCTCCACCATGATAAGCTGACAGCTCAAGGAGAGGCAAATTATATTATTGTAATTAAATTACTTCGCACACACCGAAACTTTAGAGCACGACTCGACTGAAAGCTGCCATGTTTACGTACAGCCAGAACATTTTGTTGTCTGCTTGCGAGCCGTATTGTATTAAAAGTATGTGAACATACCTCAAGCAATCCGTGAATGAACAGCCTCTACCGAGCATCGCTGATGACCATCACACGTTTTTCCTTATTTTACCCCCCACACACACACAATACATTTCATTTCCACTATTGTTGTCGTCACCATGGTAACAACTGGGGGTATTTAGAAAATATTTTCCATGGGATTCATGGTAATTAGGTGGGAGTTGAGGGTAATTTAATGGAAAGCTATCATATTGAAGCATATATATATATATATATATATATATATATATATATATATATAAAAACATTGTGTTTTGTCAAAGAGAAATCCATGCCAAATATTACCATTAAAAAGCATGACATTTGAACAGGTTTATTTCTAATTAGAAATGTATCAAGTTAAATATTTTTAGTAATTCATTCTTTCATTGAAGAAATAAAACAATGTTGAGTTCATTACTCATCCCCCCATGACTCAACGATGACGAAAATGCAGAATACCAGATACCCTTACAAATATGGAAATGTTCCTTAAAATATTGCCTGAACAATTACTAAAGTAGTTATTTCTATTAACATTATTTTGTATGGTTAAATTGTTTCATAATACGAATAAAACCAATTTATTAACTATTAATTAAAAGACACTGCACAACCTCAGTGTACATCACAAGTAGTTCAGTGAGCATCAACATTATATGTTCAAAGAAACTTTAGATACAATACTTTTGCAACACCCCGTAATAATTTGTCTTTTAAGTTATGATTTTAAATTACAGTACCTCAAATTATGAGTGCCCCAACAATTTTTTTTTTTTTTTTTTTTTTTTTTTTTTATAGATACCAGCCATCGCTCATCTGATTTTTTTTCCCTTGGCTTGCGCTTGAGCTTCTCCAGGGCTTCAGTGAAGTCGGGGGAAAAAATTTAGATAGAACCTCTTAGCGGAACCTCGGTTCAATAACAAATGGGTTTTTTAGACAAATATTGCTTGGGTTTACTATGCTTCCTGACATCCATGCAGAAGTTCTCTCTTTTACACAGAGTATACATCATTTGTTCCACACGTATAATAGGTACAATACAGTTGTTTTTTACAGTATATTAGCCTTCAGTATGGCTCCCAAGAATGTGAAACATGGAAGTGATTGTGCTATGGAGAAACCTTGAAAAGTGTGCAGCATCTGCTGAGCTCTCCGTGACTAAGTAAGCCCTCCTCAATGCAGTTCCCTCCTGGAACAGTTTATTTTTATGTACATTATTTCATGTGGGGAAACAGTTTCCAATTCTGGACAAATGGAAGGTAACTTAAGTAGAGAAAAGTCTAGCAATACTAATCCAAATATAACAATTGTAACTAACAGCACTTTTCCCATAAAGAGTTGCTGACTCAGACTTTGCCCCTTCTGCTTTGATTAACAAAAAAAGCTTCCCACACTCACTCTTGGCATTCTGTGGAGATTTTCAGCTCTTTGGTTCGTCCCAGGAAGATTCTAACCAGCGCGCCAAAGTTTCCAGTTCTGGGATTGTTTTCAACTGAAGAAAGGATGAAAAAACATTATAAATGGTATGACATGTAATACAATTTTCAGTCTGAATGACTGCATTATTGATCAATTTATCAAATGAGTAAGTTGACATACTTAGGAGCTTGGCCAGCGGTAACACAGCCTCTTCCAGCAACTTGCAATCTCCACTGTTTAAAACAGAAAATTAAAAAATTAAACATTCTTGCATAACTTGTTTACTACAGTTATTTTGCTTATTTACAATGGACACACCTATAATGAAGCATCATATTAGTCTGCTTTTGCTGTAGTTTATTTTTTAAGGCGAATGTTTTTAATGTGCTTATTTGTGTTGTTTGAGCAGCTGCATGTCACTGACCAGTGTATTACGATGACATCAAGCTGTCATTGGAGTGGTATAGCCAATCTGCACATTTAAGATGCATTCATATAGGTAGGTATCCAACATGTATCAGGTTTTTATCCACATATGAATCCTTGCTAGAATCACTACTTTTCAAGGAAACAAAAAAGATGACTTACTTTAGTTACCAAACACCACATCGTTCACAATGCCTCACAGAGTGAGGGAAGAGGCGGAGTTTTACAAAACTTCACCAACAGTGGAGCTTTCAAGAACGTTAATAGATTTGTTTTAGAGCTATTTCCAGCACTTTAAATTGGTTAATAATGCGTAAAAATGACAGATGACGTCGGGACAGATCAATACCATAGCGCTTGCAAAATTCATTACTCTCATCCCACACAGTTCAATGGAGCGCTGTGGTAGCAGGCAACTCTCAACTGGCGTTTCGATGACGGGAGCGGCTGGTTTGGCTGGCTGGAGCCAAGCAGCGCCTAGCCGGGAGGGAGATTGAGCTCTGACAGCCGAGTCTCAAACCAGAGTGGAATCGCTGAACATCGCAGTGATGGCTGGAGGAGGTATCCCTTCGTCTTTAAAAAGTAAAAACCTTTGAAGAAATTTAGACCTAAAAAAGTACCAGTACCAAACTATTGAATATACCAACCTATAACACAACCCAACGTTATCACACATTGAAGTTATTTCTCCAGGAGGAACTAAACACTACACACTAACTAGTCTAACCCTTTATACAAAACCAGGACAAATAACCCTGATGAATCATTACTCAAGTGGCAGCCGGCTTTGCAAACATCCTGGAATAGTATGGAAGATCCTGGACGGGACTTAACCACTTTAGACACGTGACTAGACTTTTGTGTTGAGTACCTGCTGGTGGGACTAATGACAGTAAAGGAGATGAGCTGGTTCCAAAAAGGGTCATTCTGCGATATGGACTCAGTGCCCACCAGAGCCTTAAGGCTGGGGTTGTCGAGCAGGTCACTGAGCTGGCTGGTGTTAGCTCCCATCTCCAGAGTCCAGACTCAGTGCTGCCTTACTGCTTGTTTGGCCGGCATATGCTCACACCTGCGGGCACAGAGCACTTTAAATGTAACCAAGACCACTCATACTTCAAATATTAATATTCAAATTGGACACCATGTCATATTTTTCATGCGTCAATAAACCTTAGACTGGTCTCTGGCCAATGACTGGTCACAGATAGACAAACAAGTATTCACACACACATTCACACTCACATCTTCAGTTAACCTAAAAAGACATTTGACGAGAGAAGCGGATTACACCCTGGACTGGACACCAGCCAATCGCAGGGCAGACACAAACAAGCATCACACCTATTGAATATTTAGTCTTCACTTAACATGCCCGTTTTTGGAATGTCGGAGGAACACATGGGGAGAACATGCAAACGCCACACAGAAAGGCCGAGATTTGAACCCCTAACCTCATAACTGTGAGCAGACGTGCTAAGCACTCGGATCGCCGTGCTGAACTTTAAACCTAAGATTATAGAAATTTAAAAAATAATAAAAAAATAGTTAAAAGTATCCCATTGTATGCAGTTATATTACAGTTAAACTGGACTTGTAGCCTTGACAGTTTTCCATTTAGCATAACGTGAAGTGTGCACATATACAGGAAGTACAGTGAGGCTAATTGACGTGATGCTGCAGTCGTTGTGACTGCCAAGAAGCTATATGGGCACCAACATGGCAGCGACCAATAAATACATTTGAATATCTCGAGCAAGTTGAGGTTGTTGCTCTGACAGCTACCGTTAGCCGCTAGTTCGCCATCAGCTGACCGCTTAGCTTACCTGTCACAAACCCTTCAAGCTGCTTCCGTGGCTCTCTTGGCGAGTGGGAAAGCAAAATAAGTCCACCCGGTGTTACGCCAGTTAAAGTTACTTCTGACTACTATTTAGGTGAATGTTGAAAATGTGTAGGATTCAAAAGCGAAGTAATTTCAGAGCGAGAGGGAGTTTTAAATTACCAACTCCATCGCCTCCATGTTTTCCACGTCGCAGCCCCCTTGCGTCGTGACTTCATGAAGGGCGTTCACTTGCGTCGTGACGTCACGTAACGTCGAGCGAGCCCGCTCAGAATTTTTTTATAGAATATATTTTTGTATAGTTCTGAATCACAAGAGTCTCAAAAGAGTTTCACAGGCCCACAGTTGGCAAATATTGACGACGTGGGTTTCAGTAGTGTTAATGAGTGTGTGTGTGTGTGTGGGGGGGGGGGGGGGGGGGGGTGTCTTTAGTGTTTATGAGTGTTTGAGCAGTTTGTGAGCGTGATGTAATTGGGAATGACATCTAATGGCCCCTTAAAACTACTTCACGTTCTTCTGGACCAAAATGTTATATTGTAAGCTACAGCACACAATACAATATATTGTAAGCTACAGCACACAATACAATATATTGTAAGCTACAGCATACAATATAACCCCCAGTCTTTTGGTGCCCCTGTCCCAGGTTTTTGGTAATGTGTTGCAGGCAATGAGGTAATTAAAAAAAAAAAAAAAAAAGTTCATCAGTTTGAACATTAAATATCTTGTCTTTGTGGTTTACTCAATTGAATATAGGTTCAAAAGGATTTGCAAATCAGTGTATTGTTTTTATTTACATTTTACACAATGTCCCAACTTCATTGGAATTGGGGTTTGTATTTCGATTTTCTTATTCTAAAAATATTAAACCACCACTCAGTATACTGCACAGCTGGTTTTTATATAGTGCTCGGGGTTACTTATTTTTACACAACTGCAGAGAACACCAACCATTCACATTCACACCAGTTGACAATTTTGAGTCTTTGGTTGACGTAAGATGACTTCTGGTGAGAGAAGCAGGGTACAGCAGGGACTGGTAACCAACCAAATGGTGGACAAATTATTCACTTTTTTTTTAATCCCCCCCACAAGAAAATCTCAACCTGTGATGTTTAAAGTAGTCCAAAATACTGTTTATTTAGGACATTTTGTTTCTTTCATTTCATGACAAGTCTCAAATTAATACACATTTATTAAGTCACTCTATATACATAATTTATTTTCTTCATAACTTTAACATCATGTTTGATCTTGACAAAAAATATAATATTTAACAATATTGTGACAAAATTAATAATATACTACATGCCACCTGGAACGTTATGAATGCGGTATCTGGAAATCTTTACAGTTGTATCGATGTGATATTACAACCAGTTAGAATGATCAGTCTGTCTTCTTATCGCCCGCTACAGTGGATCCATTGGCTGTAACCTCTACATTGTGATCGAGCTGGAAAAAAGAAAAAAAAAATAAGTGGATTTTTCGGGTTTTTTCCCCCACCGCATATGATCACTTTATTCTCCAGTCAGCCTACCTCCTTGGATGTCCTATTACAACTCTCACCCATAGCTGGGTCACCAGTGCCGGACTCGTGCACAGCTTTTTTAGTCCAGAATGTATTGATGAAGGGTGAAATGAAAGGGTAGATGAAGGGCTCCAGGAACCTTTTGTAGACCCACAACAGAACAGGGATGACAATGCAGGGGATGCACACCATGGCTGCAGTAACGTGAAAGAACCTGCAACACGGAAACCATACATCGTTAATCCCTACAGTCGCGTTGCTGCTTCTTTCAAAGCAGTAGTAATTTACTGGCAAAATTACGACTATATTAACTCATTTAATACAAAGGTTTCTTATTTAAACCTATACATTTCAATTCATGCTATTCAACCATATCTGCTCACTTTACGTGTTACTGTTTGTTTAGCGACTATTGCGTCACAGGACTAGCTGCGAGGCTAAAGTCATATTGCCAGAAACTTTGGTGATAAAATTGAGTTACACAGCTAAGTAGTAAAGGTAATCACGTATTCGCGCAACAAGTCTCACCTTTTGGAGATTGAAACCGCAAACGGGCGCTCACAGGTTATTGATCATGTGAAGCGCTAGCTCTGGAAGTCAATACGCATGCGCAGAATCAACTTCCGCCCAAGCGGAAGTTGTCGAGGTAGAACGAGAAGAAGACGGAAGGAGCGACATCACAGGCGCCTTTCTCAAAACGCAACCACGTAGATGTCTGAATTTTAAGCATGTGAGTGACTTGTACGCTTTTATGTTTCCACGTTCATGAAGTTAGAACTAACGTTTAAGTGCCAAATGTTTAATTAGCTTCTGTTTTGCGTGAAAGTGCGCTGCGTGTATAGAGGCATATGCTCATGTGAAGTTAGCTTTCTGAAAGCGTCGCTCGTTTCTAATTGTTGTTGTCGATCATGCCGTGTAACCTTCAAAAGTTAACTCAAAACTCCAGAGTGTGAAGAAAAAAGTAAGCGCTCAAAGACATTAATTGTATATATATTGTATTTTCACTCATGGGGGCAGAACCTCATCACCAAGATGATGAACTACACTTGTCAATTAATGTAATGGATCCGTGCATGCAGGAGACACATTACCACCGCCCATACTAAATAGCATTATGAGGTCACAGTTCAGCAAAATTCACAATGGTGTCATATTTAACTCTTCTTTTTTTTCAGTGTCACAATGCCGCTATTGACGGAGTCGCAGGGAAACAATGAACAATACGTGCTGGTAGCCTGCTTGGACAACGCACACAATCTGTCCAACATCCTGAAAGCCATTGCATTCAAAGACCACGCCCTCGTCACCGCCACACCCAACGGCCTCAAAGTCACTGTAGAGAACTCCAAATGTCTTCAAGCAAATGCCTTCATCCAGGTTTGTTTGCTTGCTATAATTCTTTGTTTTCGGGATTGTTGAATGTTAATATTAGGACTGTTGGCTTTTGATTTCAGGCTGAAATCTTCCAGGAGTTTACTATCAAGGAAGATATGGTAGGATTGAAGATCAACCTCACAGTTCTGCTGGATTGTCTCAGTATTTTTGGAGGAAGCACAGTACCAGGTGTCTATCTAGCCTACAGTCTTTAGTCAGGGGTGTCAAACGAACAGCCCAAAGACCAGAACCGGACCATCAGGGGGTCCAATCTGGGCCTGGATGTTCAAAACTCGGTTATTTTTTAACCACTGGTTAAGTAGACTTAAACGACCGTTAACTTGTTGTGCAAAACTCAGTTAACGTTAACCGGCCGTTAGCGTGACGTTAATGTTAACACACCGCAGGGCTGCCGCTAACATTTTAACAGTGCGGTTAACTCTCGAGATGGCATTCGTGGCTAATGATTCGCTTCAAACTTGGTGTGTATCATCTCAAGACATGGGACATTAAAAGTTGGGAAAACAACATATTTCATGGATTTATTCAATAAATAAGACATGACTGTGATCTATTTGGACATTTGAACGATCTTACATTATGAAGTCAAAAACAAATATTGGAAATAGATAAACATTGCGTCTGTATGAAGCACCCATAAAATGTCTATATTTTCCTTGTCCGCGGTAACTTGAATAACAGTCTAAAATTTGATTCAATTAGATATAATAATATAGGTTAAAAGGGATATAAAAAGCCAAAAGCCTCATGGTGGCACATGGATGACTGGTTAGAGCGTCTGCCTCGTTAGAGCGTCTGCCTCACAGTTCTGAGGACCGGGGTTCAATCCCCGGCCCCTCCTGTGTGGAGTTTGCATGTTCTCCCCGTGCAAGCGTGGATTTTCTCAAGGCACTCCGGTTTCCTCCCACATCCCAAAAACATGCATGGTAGGTTAATTGAAGACTCTAAATTCTAAACTCTAAATGTTTGTTTACGTGTGCAATTCGATTGGCTGGCAACCAGTTCAGGGTGTGGTGTGATGATGGCTGGGATAGGCTCCAACACTCCTGCGACCCTTGTGAGGATAAGCGGCTCAGAAAATGGATGGATGGATGAATTATCTCATGGATTTATTAAAAATAGTTGATTATGTCCGGCAATGAAGTCAGACAAGAAGAGATATTGACAGAATCATATTACATCCATGCGAAGCACCCGCAAAATATCTGCTGTAAAGTTTTTACTTATTTTCTCTGTTCACTGGTTCATTGAATACCATTTAAAGTTTGTTCAAAGAGACGTGGCAATGATGATGCATTTTATAGAAATATATGTAAAAGTCATTAGTGTTTATATTGATTGTTATATTTCAAAATATTATAAATAAATAAAAAAACAATAGAAAGTACAATGAAACCTCAACTGGCATTTAGTATAATGATAAAAGAGATGACTTCATTGTCTTTCCTTATCAATCCTAATCCTTATCCATCCTTATCAAAATTAAACGTGGTGTGATAATTATTGCTTGATATGAAGCATAAAATCAATGAATCATCTATAAAATCTCTAGTAATTCTAGGTGATGCCCCTTCTCTATATTCAATCTTAAGTACAAAACCGTGAGCTGTACATGTTTGGAACATTAATATTAATAAATAAAGTCACCGAATTTCATTTCAATATACCTATTACCACGATAGACACCCCATAATTGTTCCTGTAGACTATGTTACAGTGTACAAAACAATAATAAGTTTATGGTTGTTTAATCTTACAGGAAAGTTCACCACCATTTGTGCGAAATGACCCGGGTATGCTCACGACAGTTTTTTCGCTCAACCGTAAATTAGCAAAATGAGGAATTGTGGGATATATTGGCGCTGACCAGTGACGTCAACCACACGGTTAACTTTGACGGTGCTGTTAACTAACGACGTGACTAACCATGTTTTGAACAACGCATATTTAATGGTCGGTTAGCTAACGGGGGTTAAGACACAAGATCAGCGTAAGCCAATAATATACTGGTCCGGCCTACTTGAGTGAATGTAGCCCACACACTAAAGTGAGTTTGACACCCCTGGGTTATAGTATCTTATGTACAGGAGCTGTCTATAGTATCTATCTTATCTATCGGTTTGTTTCAGGCGTGTCACCCGCTCTCCGACTGTGCTACAGAGGCTATGGTTACCCCCTGACCCTGTTCCTGGAGGAGGGCGGCGTGGTGACCATTTGCAAGATCAACACGCAAGAGCCAGAGGAGCCAATTGACTTCGAGTTCTGCAGCAGCAACGTCACAAACAAGGTGGAGGTCAAAGCACGAGATGCTAGCAGGACCCCTGATATCAACGCAGAACGGTAGCAGTGATGAAAAAGTATTGTGATAACCATACAACCGGAAATCACTGATTACAATGTTGCGGTAGCTTAGAGATGAAAGTGCTGGCTGCTCGGTACAATATGGATAACAAAATAAGTTGAGTGTATAGAACGGTACCAGTAATGACAGAAGTATAACTGTAGAAACCAAAGTGACTTATGGTACATTGCTGTAGCCTAGCAACAAGAGGTTGAATGCAATGTACACAGTAAATGGAGCTGTTTAGTCATAATGTGAAGAGACCTGCCTCCCAAGCAGTGTCATGTGTTATCAGTTAACCTATTTTTAGATTTTGATGGGTGTTCGTTAAAAAGTTATCTAAAAATTGTACAGTAATAAATAACATACGCTCTATTAGTCCCACAATTGTCAATCAATAGTTTAATTCTGGAATGAATGGATTCACTTTATTATTACTTCCTATGGTAGAAATAGATTATTTGTTTTTGTTCAAAGGTGATCCTGCTGTCCGAGAGTCTGAAGGAGGCTTTTTCTGAACTGGACATGACCAGTGAGGTGCTGCAGATCACCATGTCCCCCAGCCAGCCTTACTTTCGGTCCACACGTCAATATTTGACCTTTTCACTGGAAGCTTTTAAAAAAGATTGTGAATTTTGATGCATCCTCTTTATTCCAGGCTGTCGACGTTCGGCAACGCCGGAAGCGCTCATTACGACTACTCCAAAGATTCTGATATGATGGAGCTGTTCCATTGCACCACCACGCAAAACAACAGGTTAGTGTGGGTGGATGAAGTAGTTTAGTTTTAAGATAATAACTGCAAAATTTAAACTGAATTGCAAAGTTCTGGGAATTTTCAAAGTTGGAAACTTTCAGTTGGTTTGCTCCTTATATGGGACTTGAATAGTCCTTACTAAACCAACCAGATTTACTGTAATTTCTCATGTATAATGCAAATGTTTTGTCAAAAGTCAATAGTGTGCATTATACATGGAAAAATCTTTCGTATTTTATAAATGTATGCCACCATCTTGAGGTTATGAAAAAGCGGTACACTTTCATTCCAAAATGCCACCGCCCCCTAGAGGTTATGAGAAAGGTGTACACGTTCATTCTAATATGCCACCGCCACCTAGTGGTTATGAAAAAGGTGTAGCCGGCACTTTCATTCCAATTTGACAAGGGCACGTATGACTTCATATATACAGTTGTGCTCATAAGTTTACATATCCTGGCAGAATTTGTGAAATATATATATTTTTAAATATGACTGATGACTGAACAACAACCATCATTAATTTCTTCATGGTTATGTTTTGTTTAATGATAATGCTTTTCTGCAATGCCATCCATTTTCTTTTCCGCTTATTCTTACGAGGGTCGCGGGCTGCTGGGAGCCTATCCCATCTATCTTCGTGCGGCAGGCGGGGTACACCCTGAACCGGTCACCAGCCAATCGCAGGGCACATATAAAAAACAACCATTCGCACTCATATTCGCACCTATGGGCAATTTAGAGGCTTCAATCAACCTACCATGTGTGTTTTTGGGATGTGGAAGAAAAACCACGCAGGTATGGGGAGAACATGCAAACTCAACAAGGGCGAGGCTGGATTTGAACCCCGGTCCTCTGAACTATGAAGCAGATGTTCTAACCAGCCGTCTGCCGTGTCACCTGGAACATTTCCATTTTGGAATATTTCCAAAATAAATTCCCATGGAAAACTGAAAAATTTCCACCTCTGTAAACCAGTTAAGAACACAAACTGTAAACAAAAGTTGATAAAATCTGACAGGGCTGACAAAAATAAAGGGATGGCAGCAGGGAAATACTATCCCCGATTGGCGTTTTAGAGGTACTGCTGTAGTGTTTATGTAATGGTAAAATTATATTTGACATTTAATGGATTGTACTGCTTAAGGTGTTTTGAGCAGCTAGATTTATCTATGTCTCCATAAGTTTCCTGTTCGATAGCAATAATCACACTTTTGCTCTCTGCTTTAAACCATACCCTTCTGTGGTGGTGTCACCCAAAATGCCAAAACAATCTGAAACAGCTTCCGATATCCACTTAGCAGAAGCCTTCCAAGGTTTGCCGGTGTCATGTATTGAACGCCCAAGAAATGTTTTTCCAGAAAATGTGATGATTCACAATGGTTGTCATTGAACGGTCCGTCCAAACAGGTACAAGATGGCCCTGCTAAAGCCGTCCACCAAGGCGCTGGCGTTGTCCTGCAAAGTGTCTGTGAGGACCGACAGCAGGGGTGTCCTTTCACTGCAGTACCTGGTGCGCAACGACGACGGACAGATCTGCTTTGTGGAATACTACTGCTGTCCTGACGAGGAAGTGGATGATGACTGATGTTTGTACAAGTGGATTATGGACAAAATTGGTTTCAAGCTACTGTTCATTCAACACTTTTATTTTCTGCGTTTTTCTTCCTGGACATACTTGTGTATACCTAGATATATTATAACAGGCAGATATTTCCTAGGATTTTTCAGTTTGATGACACTGTTCATACAAATTAAGCAATTGGTCATTAATATAAAGCTTTATCAGCATTAACTTAGGGAAACGTGTATTGTTTTATAAATTTGTAATAAGACTGAACATGCTGTACGTATGTCTAGCCAAAATCATCTGGAAATGTGGATTCAGAAGCTGTAACGGCAAACCACATTAAATCCAGATATGAAGCAGAACAGGTGTATAATTTCATCTCTACCATAGAGCTTTGCAACGACATTGGTACATGCGACTCAGTCCTGACTTCTCAGCACAATAGGTTTACAAAATGTACACCTCAAAGTTTGCCGTTTAGTCTTAAGGTGAAGAGACTCACCTGCCAAGTAGAAATTGTACCCCACGTTCGTCATGCGTCAGAATTCCCTTCTTTAACATTTGTTGTGACAGTTTGATTGAGAAATGTTTTATTTTTCTGTGAAATGGGGTCAAAAATATTCTTCTCCCTGCTCCTTTTATTCAAAAATGTTTTTCTAATCAATAAAAAAAAAAATTGAAGTTTTGTCCCATGTTTACATCACAAAACTTGACAAGTAGTAACTTTAATATGTTGCATTCACACAACAAAAACATAATTGAAGTGAATAAATGTATATATTCCTTCCTGGTCATTGATCAGTCCCTCCAGTTACCTGCGCTTCATCTGCATCCTGTTCCTTTTGAACGCTTTGCGAGGCTTCTTTTTCTCTTTAGGCTCCGGTGGTTCAGTCTCGATGATCACGGGTTTCGCCGGCACCGGTGTGTCGAAGACATTGTCTGTCACATCGCTGATGATCTCCGGCTTGACTAGGGCCTTCTTTGCCTTCAGCGACTCCTTCACCATCTGCCTCTCACGCACACGGGCCGCCGCCGCCAGACGGAGCTCACGCCGGTGCTGCATGGATAGGATAGCATGTTAACCGTGGATCCCAATATACAATGTGTACAAGTATATTGTATTAAGTATTCCGACCCACTTAACAGTCTGTCATATTGCAGCCATTTGCTGAAGTCACATAAGTTCATTTTTTTCCTCATGAATGTACACACATCACCCCATATTGACAAAAACTGATTTTTGATTAGATTTTTGGAAGAATTGGTATATTAAAAATCTCACATGGCCGTTAGTATAAGGACCCTTTGCTGTATTTAACTCAGGTGCTGTCCATTTCTTGTGATCATCCCTGTGATGGTTCTACACCTCCATTGCAGTCCAGCTGTCTAATTTTATTGATGGACTTAATTGAGAAAGACTTACACCTGCCTGTATAAGAAATTACAGCTCATATTGCAAATGAGAATCATGAGATCAAAGGAACTGCCCAAAGAGCACAGAGAGAATTGTGGCAAGTCAAAAATCTGGCCAAGGTTACAAAAGATTTTCTACCACACTTAATGTTTCTAAGAGCACAGTAGCCTCCGTAATCCTTAAAAGGAAGTAATTTGGGACAACCAGGACTTTGAGCTTTATCCTCTGTGACTGCTGATGTACATTTGAATCAATCTGTTTGTGCTGTTTGACAAAAAGGAGTGAGGATGTAGACATTACTACTGTACGTCAGCTACTACATTAACTTCTCACGCTAGCCAGCGACCACATGCTTGTAAACTTGTAAACAAAAGGTGAGACATCTTTGTAGATTCTCAGTCATCCAAGCCACAGTAATTCACATCTGGACTTGTTTTTTGTGGAAGATGTTTTACCTTTCATCAATAAGTTAAAAAGGATTAAAAGTGAAACATCTTCAGCAAACAAGAAGAGTCCAGTTGCCTCGATTCCAACTTTGCGAAGAAAAGGTAGATGATTATGTTCTAACATTTTACATAAAATTAGTTGTTGGTTTACATTACTTTATTAAAGCACTGCTTGTACAGTTAAAGGTTTTGGATTCCGGAAGTAATTATAACTGATAGTTGATCTCCGAGGGAAATTTTATGTTAGACCTTCGACGTACAACTGTTTTACAGTCACAAGTGTAAAGTGAATATTACCATATTGGGTGACTTGAAGTGTGTGTTTTCATAGAGCGTGGGCCCCCCGAAGCTCCCCTGAAAAATCTTTATAAGATTGAGGACGAAGCGAGGTCCGATTTCCACCAGCGCCGCATCCTCCTCGATGATCTGGAAGCCACCAAAAGATAATGAACAGTCACATTTGACAGGAGGCGTATGATGAAAGAGGAAACAAGTTACCTGGTAGTTCCTGAACCAAATTCTTTCATCTGCTATGGTGAAGGTGATGACGTGGTCCACAAAGGGCTGACTCTTGGGGTGATACCGCGGCGTGGAAAACGTCTGCAACAAGACTACTTATTAATAATGACCGTTCACTTTGATGACTCACTCCTATTTATTAGGTACAGCTGAATAAGGATCATGTTAAAATGCAACCCCAACAAAGCTTAAGGTTAAGGCAGCCCTTGCACTCATGGACCGCTTCACAACACATATGCCAGTGGCCCTACGCAGCAGATTTTTAGCAGCATTTGTAAAGTAAAAATGAACATGCATCCATCCGTGTGCTTGGTGGGCTTCAAAAGTCAAATAAGATAGATATTCTGCATTTTGACGCATATTGAGATCTGACTTTAAAAAAATTAAAATTAAAAAAAAATTGTCGATAAGAGATTAGTTTAAAACTAGGTAAACTTCAGATAACCATTTATTAATTTAAATGTTCAGTTAACTTTATAAGAGATGCTTCTGACCCTCAGAACTCCCTGCACTTTTTGTTTGATAATTTAAGGATTAACATTTCAGTTATACTCACATTTTGGAAAACTAGATTTCCTGCAGAAAACTTTAGGGAGTTATTTATTTTTTTGACTTTTCATTTCCCTTAAAGAGACATGCTGCTGAGACCGAGCAGCTCCATGCACTTTTTATTTGAATTAAAAAAAAAAAAAATTTTTTAATTTTTGTAGCAAAATCTGAAAAGTTGTTTAATAAACATATGCTTGAAGGCATTTAAACGAAATGTAGGAGTTTGTATTTAAAATGTTGACCCCAATATTTTCCATTTTGCGGCAAATTAAAACCAGCTCAAAATAACGGTTTGCGGCCTGCTTGACTAGTAATAATCAGTATCGGGGCTAGGGGGAAAAAAAATCCATATCGGTCTACCACTAAAATACTCTATCATGTGAGGTTGTACCAACCTGAATGAAGAGCTCCTTCAGCAAAGCATAGTGGGGCACTTTGTCAAATGTCTGCAGGGGGAAACAAAATGCAGTGAAGCCTTCCTATTATGGCAGCCATCTTGTTGCTAGCTGTACTCACGGGATCAAAGGACAAGAGTGGCCTGGATCCTTTCAGGCAGTTTCCCGTCATCTTGAGCTCAGCCAGTGTATGAACTGTGGAGAAGTTTACATTTTTTACATTACACCTGGCATCATTGTAAGAATCACACTCAAGCACATTCCCACTCACTATTTTGAACCAGGAATTTTGCAGAGGGTCCATGGGGGCTATTTGATACCCTGCGTGACAAGAATGTCTTTAATTGAGTTTTGAGGAAAAATAAGGTTAATATGCTAATGAGTAAAAGGTAATACTATACCACATATAGAGGTCCTGTTTCTTCTTGGCTTCAAAAAAGAGGCACTTGTTGCAGTTTTTGATCTCGCACACCTACAAGAAAAAAACGTCGTCTTCAACATAGATGAATTGATACAAATGTCTGTGCTGTATATAGCACAGAAATATGAAGATACTGTATGTGCAAAGTTAAAATGCCCAGACTCCTTTAAAAGGGATTGTATAGGAAAACAAACTATCATTAAAATAAAGTGCAATAGTTTCAGTAGTAATTTATCCGTGTTCTGTTTGGGACTATGATTTTAAATAGGTAAACTGGTTTGCTATGCAAGTAAATTTGAAAAGTAGTGCGAATAATCATAAACGATACTTTTATATGGTGGTTGTATGCTTATGGAATCATTTTAAATCTATGTTAATCATATGGTTGTGGTAATGCTCAAAATTAGGTGGTTTTCCCAGGGGCCCTCACTATAAAAACTGGCCCTTCTTAATCAAACAAATGATCAAATAAAAGTAAAGCCTTTTTTTGGGTTTTGTTTTACAATTGTCCTGTTTTGTCTGCTACTGCTTGTTGCGGACAAACTTCTTGTTCACAGTAACATATTTTGCAAATATATCTATGGTATGCCATGGTCATGCTGTACCTTTTCAAAAAAATTGTGCGACCAAATCATGCGGTAGTGCGACGAACTGAAAAAGTTTGTTGCACTAGTGCTACTAGTGTAAAAGTTAGTGTAGAGCCCTGCATTACCAGCCAAACAGAGCACATGTAGACAAACAACAGTTCACATTTACAAAATTACATCTATATTTAGATTCTTTAATGAACCTAGCATGTTTTTGACTCATGCATACCAGGTAAAAACGTGAACTACGCAGGGGAGGGCCTGAGCCAAGATTTGGTCCGCAAACCTTTCGAGTCGAATGCAGACCGACTATCCCCAATGTGCCGCCCTTGTATGCATTGTTAATAAATGGTAACTACATTTATTAACAATTTTATAGACACATTTTATTATATGGATATAAAAAACACTCACCTCGTTAATAACAAATAGCTTGTCCTTTCTGTCCATTTTGGTATCTAATGGGGATTAAAAAAAAGTTTTTATTATAACAATAATAAATTACAATTTCGAAAAATAGCTTTATAGATCACACTGTCTTATCAAACGGTCTCTGAGCAAATCGTTTTCCGTGATTGCCTTTCAAAATAAAATTACTTACAAAAAAGAAAAAACGTCTGGTATCCAAATCGTCATTTCTGTTTAGATTCTTGTTGAGAATCACGTATGTACGCCAAACTGACCTGCTTTCGAATGTGGCATCAAGTTCCTCAGGTCTTGCATCAAGTGTCTGGTTCGAAAGTTAATGCCTCTCGAAGAGAAGATGAGAACTCTTTCCTTGTTGGTCCATTTGCCCTGGACACAGTTTAAATAATTGTTGTTGTTTTTTTATTTAAAACAAAAAAACATCAATCAAAACACAAAAAACTAAATTCCCTTAAAGACAACCTAATCATTCACAGGACTAAACTTTATGACTTAGCTTCTTGCCGGCTAGCTAGCGCCCCCACGCCGCTAACAACAAGCTCTCTGGCTCGGGCACGTACCATAGAAACAGGCGGTGGAATGGTGATTTCATCCTTCTTCTCCTGTTGGTTGTCAGCGGGTGGATCGCCTCCACCTGCGACATGTTTGACTTTCTTTGCCTTTTTTCCACCGGGTACCCGTCCTCCACGTTTTCGCTTGAGATTCGACATGTTTGTTTGAGGACAACTCTCGCGTGATTGGACGAGAACGTGACCCATGTGCGAGGCGGTGAGAGAACGCGACGGTGCCCCTAAAGGCGCCGAGGTGTTCCTGCCCTGACAATTTGTAGTTTTATTTGGCGAGTTACCTTAGCAAAATACACAATGACTAAATAAAAATATCAAGAGACTTCTATTTATAAATGTCATGTTTGAGGCAGAACCGTTTGTAATCTGTTCGTACTATTTGACTGACAATTCTGCATTACGACAGAGGGAGCAGCAACGGGTTGTCATCGTGTTTAATTGTAAGCCGAGAAAGAGGAATTATCGCGAGAGTTGGTTACACGTTTAAAAGGCCGGTCACTTGCCGTGTTCGCAGTTTAAACGTCTTATATTCAGGGATTTAATCGAAAACTTGTCAATATACAGAAAACGGTCTTCTTTTACTTTGTGCCCCCAAAAAATTAATAATTCCTCCAAAAAGTTGTGTTTTCCTACGTTAACCGACACTAATGCCGGTAGTTAGCATACTGCTGCTAGCTAAATGCTAACGAAGGTACAACGTGAACCTACTGAGTGTAAATGTAATCTTTTAATACAAGAACAACGATGAAGTGCCATTACGAAGTCCTGGGAGTCAAACGGGACGCAGACGACGAAGATTTGAAGAAAGCATATCGTAAATTAGCCCTGAAATGGCATCCTGGTAAGTGGCAGAGGGCTCACTCCAAAACCTTTCAGTCTTATTACTCTAAATATACCAAATTATTGTTTTCAAACTGTCCAGATAAGAATTTGGATAAAGCCGAGGAAGCAGCCGAGCACTTCAAGCTGATTCAGGCAGCCTATGATGTCCTGGGTGACCCACAGGAGAGAGCATGGTAACTACTGTGTTGTTGACTAACTATAATCATGGTACAGTAGGAAAGACAAGGGTAAACATTTGTGTGTAAAACACTTTTTGTACATACTTGAAACTGATATTACTAAAAAGATTGTAAATGGATTCTATGGTTTATGCCTCTTTTGTCATTTTGAGGTTTCTGTTAAACAGAAAAACACAGATGGAAGAACATTACGTTCTAGTATTTACATAACTCGTTTTTAAAAAGCACGTTAAAAATCTGTTAAAAATGTTTTTAAAAACATCAAATATATGATGTAAAATGGATGTATATGAATGCATTTGAACAGTGGCACTTCTTCCTTAGTTCTGGACTTAAAGGTCAGATGACAAAGATGTTATGGGTTACGTTAAAATTCATATTTGCATTGTTTATCAGAATCATCTTTATTTGCCAAGTATGTCCAAAAAACACACAAGGAATTTGTCTCCGGTAGTTGGAGCCGTATGTTATGTCATGTTATGTATTACATGCACGTAACTACCAGCAAGTTTTCAACCATAGTTTAGCTAAAAAATTGGATTTTATAAGGCATATTGAGTCCTCCCCGAACATACCCGAAGCTCAAGACACCAGGGTGTGGTTACTTGTTGGATTTATCTTACCAAACATTATAATGAATAAACACAAAAGGAATGAAGACGTTGGTCATTTTACTCATGAGGAGGGCGCATGGGAGATTGTTCAGGTTACAGCCTCTCAACACGCTCTAAACAATCTCCCCCGTCGCTCCTACATTTATTTTAAAATAGGAGGGTTCTACAAGACATAATGTTCTAAGCATTAAGACACAACACAAAACATAGGACCAGACGACACCTGTCCCGTCCCCGACCACATCCGATCACGTCCTTGGTCAAGGCGCCCTTCCATCAAATGTTGCTGAGTCATCTTCTTGAAGGCGAGACATCTTTCTATCTAAATATTGTCCATAATACTAATGCAAGCTACTAATGCAAAATACTAATGCAAGCTAAGCAAATAAATGATAACTACTAAAATATATCTAACATTACTCCATAACAACGCAAGAGCTACCAGAAGTGACGTTGGAATTGCCATAGCGCGTGTTTTGCCAAACACGCGCTACACACTTTACGCAATGGCGAGCAACGTGTTGGAATATGTTGAAGAGGAGGATTTCGACATACAGGAGCCCCAACTTAACATGACATCGTCAAAGCGTACATGTTTGAGCCTATCAGACAGTGACGGCGACGAGCAGCCAAGTAGCAGCTTTACAACAGAAAAAGAGAGTGGCCACTGGCTCGATGTGACAGTATGTCAAAAGCATGTATTTTTATGCAGTCATGGCTTGAAATAATGGCACCCCAGGGGTGCCAATATTTTTGAGCACGACTGTATGTATTATCCATCCATTTTCAACACCGCTTATCCTGGTTAGGGTCACGGGGCGCTGGAGCGTATCCCAGCTGACTTTGGGCGAAAGGCGGACTACACCCTGAACTGGTCGCCAGTCAGTCACAGGGCACACATAGACATGGACAACCATTCGCACTCACATTCGCACCGTCACTGAGTGGGAACTGAACCCACGCTGCCCGCACCAAAGTCAGGCGAGTGTACCACTACACCATCAGTGACCTATATGGATTATATATTCATATATGTTTCAGTGACACGGCACAAGCTTTTACATAGTATGCAGTATTCCTATATATTGTGTGCCCCTCGCTCGAGTAGCGTTATAACACACCGCACAGAAAGTCTTTGCCGTGTGTTTGTTGTCTTGTTATATCGGCAAAAGTACAGACCTCAGTACTGAAAACTACTGCGTGGGTCTTTTTCCTACTCCCCAGAGCATAGTAACCATAGTAGAGTAGTAGGTATATACAAGGAAATGCTCACCTCTTGTCTGCGGCGCTTCGCTGCTGCACCGTGGCAGCTGCAAGATTTAGTTCTGTTGTTGGCGGTTGAGGTCCCGATGGCCGGAGGAAAAATAGTTGGCACCGCAGCTGGTTTCAGCCTCTACCTCTGTATCCAATGCTTTCTGCTAAATAGTTCTCAAAACACGGCCGGAAGTGATCAGCACAGAGTTTGGAATACTTGCTAGGCACCCATAGCTGACCACATTTCTTCCCCTGTCGATTGACTTTCCCTATCCACTGTTCACGTATTCCTTTGTTACTTGGAAAGCCAACAAACACTCTTGCCGCTGCCTGAAACATTTGTACAACCAAATGCCACACAATAAATCCCACCTAATGTATACCATACAGTAGTTATAATGCTCTCAGAAAAAAAAACTTTTATGTTGATAAAAAAATCTAGTTTCTGTCCCGCTTATTCTCACTAGGGTCACGGGCGTGCTGAAGCCTGTCCCAGCTAACTATGGGTGAGAGGCGGGGTAAACCCTGAACTGGTCGCCAGCCAATCGCAGGGCACACAACCAAACAACCATTCACACCCACATTCATATACCTATGAGCAATTTAGAGTCTTCAGTTAACCTACCATGCATGTTTTTGGGATGTGGGAGGAAACCAGAGGACTTGGAGAAAATTCACTTAAGCATGGGAGAACATGCAAACCAGGCCAGATTGGAACCCGAGTCCTCAGAACTCTGAGGCAGATTTGCTAACCAGTTGTCCAGCTTACTACCCTGAAAACTATATAAATATAATAATATAGTCCCCTCACTTTATTATTTCATATACACAATTGATTCTTACATATATCATTAAAAACAAATGGAATTCAGAATTGAATTGAGATCAGAAGTGATGGAAAATTGTGTCACACAAATATTAAGTATAGAACTATTGTCACTTTATGTTAAGAAATTATTTGGTGAAAAAATGGTTGTTAAAAGTGCAGAAAAATTGCATGAATAGAAGAAACCTATTTAGCAAGCAACATGAAGTTGACATACGGTACTAATTGCTGTAGTGGGCCACATAAAGTGGTGTGGCGGGCCAGATCTGGCACTCGGGCTTTGAGTTTGACACCTATGATTTTGATAGTAGTGAATCAGGTGATTTGGGTGATGTACCACAACCAAACATGAACCTCAGAAGCTGCAGCTGCAGCTGTCCCCCAAAAAATCCGGGAGAAAGAAACCTTTTGAAACCCCTGAGTGCACATTGAAAGGACAGTATCACATCGCCATGATCTTTATAATTTTTTAAATCTCCTTTTTTCATTGGTGGAAATATTTTTTTTCTACGCTACCACAAGTAAGAGAAATAATACCTATTGGTGAAATGACACACAGTGTCCTATGGTGGCAGGTAACATGTCAAGCAACTGTTTTCAAACCCTGCTGACATCTCTACGTTTCACTAACAAGACAAAGTGTTGTCCATGGTTTGATATGTTTTGGAGATCTTGGCTGGATGTCACACCAGAGGAACACAACTTATTTCATTAACGCATGTTTTCCTTTAAGGATAAATGGATATGGGTTCTTATGGGAATGTCACACCAGCACTTTTTGTCAGGTATGACAATCACAGGGAGGCTCTGCTGAAGGGCGGCCTGAGCGGCGACTACGAGGATGACAGCATCGACCTGTTGCAGTTCTTCACCGTCACCTGTTACTCAGGCTATGGTGACGACGACAAGGTTGGTGAAACAAAACAAAAAAGAAAAAAAGAACTGGCCTTTTGAAAATATGAAAGCTGAAAAGTTTTTTTTTTTTTTTTTTTTTTTGTCCTCAGGGTTTCTATGCAGTCTACAGGAATCTGTTTGAGTCTATCGTCAAGGAAGAGATGGAGCACGGAAAAGTGGAAGCCGACGATGAGGACGAGGAGTTTCCGTCCTTTGGGGATTCTCAGAGTGACTACGATACTGTAAGTGCCTACTCACAATTGCAGGATGTCCAGTGAGGCGCTTTGTGGTCACCAATGACGTATTATTTTTTGTTGATGCCATTGTGAGTCAAATTATATGGCAAGTGCTTTTCACTTTGCTTGGTGTCTAGCTGGACATCTGTTTCAAATATGCATCCATCCATCCATTTTCTGAGCCACTTGTCCTCACTAGGGTTGCGGGCGTGCTGGCGCCTATCCCAGCTATCATCTGGCAGGAGACGGGGTACATCCTGAACTCGTTGCCAGCCAATCGCAGGGCACATAGAAACAAACAACCATTCACACTCATATTCACACCTACGGGCAATTTAGAGTTGTCAATTAACCTACCACGCATGTATTTGGGATGTGGAAGGAAACCGGAGTGCCCGGAGAAAACCCACGCAGGCACGGGGAGAACATGCGAACACCACACAGGCGGGGCCAGAGATTGAACCCGGGTCCTCAGAACTGTGAGGCTGACGCTCTAACCAGTCGGCCACCGTGCCGCCAGTATAAAACAGACCGATGGATATACTGTTCATTGAGGCGTTATTATAAATCCAAGGTAAGGTCTTCTAGGCAGTCCTTGCCTCTTTGCACCAATCAGTCATGTTGCTGTGAGGTGTGTCCTGCCAATAAGTCAAGTGGGATTCATAATAGCATTGTAACTCTTCTGTGAACCTATCTATACGTCACATATATTGGTCCTTCTACGCAAAGGAGTACTGTTATGTTGTCTGCCTACATGTTGTTGCTGAACCATTTGTGTTCCGTTGAGTTGAGTTCACTGCCACCATGACGTGCTCGTATCTCAAGTCTGTGATCGTACGTCAAAGCAAAAAAATCGGTCGAATGACGGCTCGTATCTCAAGAAACCCGTAAGTCAGGTCACTCGTATCTCAAGGAATCACTGTATATGGGTATTTATTTTCTGTTTATTAGACATATATTGCAAATATTCATTCATTCATTTTCCGTACAGCTTATCCTCATTAGGGTCGCAGGCGTGCTGGACCCTATCCCAGTCTGATTTTGGGCAAGAAGCGGGGTACACACTGAACTGGTCGCCAGCCAATCTCCAGGCTCATATAATCAAACAACAATTCACACCTATGGACAATTTAGAGTCTTCAATTAACCTACCACGCATGTTTTTGAGATGTGGGAGGAAACCGGAGTACCTGGAGAAAACCCATGCAGGCACGGGGAGAGCATGCAAACTCCACACTGGCGAGGCAGGATTTGAACCTCAGAACTGTGAGGCAGATGTGCTATCCAGTCAACCACCGTGCCAACTATTGCAAATATCATTAGTTTAATTCGTATTTTGTAGTTTTTATATATTTATATATTTATTAGTGTATAATTGCTGATGACTTGTAAGTTCTGGTATTTCTGCGACGCAGGTGGTCCACGCCTTCTACGGCTACTGGCAGAGTTTCTGCACGCGCAAGAACTTTGCCTGGAAGGAGGAGTACGACACGCGGCAGGCATCCAACCGTTGGGAGAAGCGTGCCATGGAGAAGGAGAACAAGAAGACCCGGGACAAGGTGCGCAAGGAGCGCAACGAGCTGGTACGCCAGCTCGTGGCCTTCATGCGCAAGCGCGACCGCCGCGTGCAGGCGCATCGCAAGGAGGTGGAAGAGCGCAACGCAGAGAAGAGCAAGAGGGCGCAGGAGCTCAGGCGCAAGCAGAAGCTCAGTCAGGCCAAGTAAATATTACCTTTGGCAGCTCGGTTGGATTGTGGTAAGCGTGTCTGCCTCACAGTCGAGGGAATTATGAGTTCGAATCACGGCTCAGGCTATTCCGGCTTCCTCCCACATTCGAACATAACAGGAATGCTAGGTTTATTGAAGACTTTGAAGTCAGGGATGCCAGACTAATTTTCATCATGGGTCACATCGTACCGTTCTGACTGTAAAAACCATACTGTAAAAAAACAGAAAAATTGTAATGATCTCATCATATTATTTTGTATACACAATTGCCCCTGCATTTCATTGTTACGACTAATTGAATTTGAAATCAGAAGTCATGGAAAGATAGCCAAATATAAATACCATATTTCAATTTATGTTATGAAGGGATTTGTTGAAAAAGAGTGTAATCGCTATACAAAGTGAAGAGAAACTTGCAATTTTAGTACAGAGCTTTAATAAACATGAAAAGAAAAAATCAATTTAAAGACACACTTAATAAAATATGGTACTCTGGCAGGCAGATCTGGCCCTCAGACCTTGGGTTTGACACCTGTGATATCACTCTTCCCTAGTTGTGAATGTGAGTATGAATGCTTGTTTGTCTACATATGCCCTAGATTGGCAGGCAACCAGTCCAGGTAGTAAGCGACCTCTCACCAGAAGTCATCTTAGGTCAACTGAAAACTCAAATTTGTTGTGAAACTTGCGAATTTTTTTTCTTCTATATGTGCCCTGTAATTGTCTAGTGTACCCACCTGTCACCCAGAGTTAGCTAGGATAGGCTCCAGGTTACCCAAAACCCTAATGGGGACAAGCTCGACAGAAAATGGATGAATGGATTGATAGTTTCCGGGAAAAGGCAGCACGGTGCTATAGTGGTTAGTACATCTACGTTGTATGTCACAGTCTAGTGGTTCTGGGTTTGAATCCACTCCGGTCTTACTCGGTTGACTTTTTGTGCATAAGTGTGTGTGTGTGATTTCTCAAGGTACTCTGGTTTCCTCACTCATTCCAAAAACATGCATGTTAGGTTGATTGAAGATTCTAAAAGGAGGAACTGTGTGAGTGAATATTATTTGTTTTTGTGCCTTGCGAGGGGTTGCCGACCAGTCTAGGTGTGACAAGTAATGAGGACAAGTGCTATGTATAAAACATGTACATAATTAGCCTACATGTCACGTGTGTTCCAAGGATGGCGGAGGAGTACAAGGAGCAAAGCTGGGCGGCCCTATCGGAGCTGGAGAAGGAGCTGCAGCAAATGGAGGCTCAGTACGGGGAGGAGTTTGGAGATGCTTCCGAGAGTGAGGACGAAGAGCTGGAAACACAACAGAAGACTGTTGAGGAGCGATTAGGTTTGTTGAGATATACATGCAGCCGTGGGATCCGCGGTTTATGATGGTCCCAATAGACTATGAGGATTCGAGTTTCTGAACTAGTTTCCTGGGGGGGGCGCAAGAATAGGTTGCCACAAGCACAAGAAGGCATGCTCAATCACCGCCGTAGATAAAATTTTTCATCGGATTATTTTATATTTCTGGCCTTGATGTGTTTTTTGTACAAACATTTATTGTAATTCTGACTTTACTCCTGTATTACTGTCGGTTAGTTATAGACTGTGGCGTGTTCTGACTTAAAATACAAATTCGGGTTTCGTCGCCGCTACAGAAGTTCGTCATAAACAGAGGACCCCCTATATGCATTTATATTCTCCAGTACAATGATTCCTGGCATATTTGGGATTGGCTACTCGCAAATTCACCTATTTGCAGATTTATTGGGGGGACCTACTCTCCATTTTTTGCAGAAAAACTCATCCCATCCTTTTACTCAGGCCAAAATACCGTCATATAAAAGTATTGCTTTCCCACCGTCTTATGGCTTATTGGTGCCAAGGAACTATGCTGAAGTAGTTGAAGAGCGTCATGTAGTGCTTTTCTGCCTTCCTGTGGCATCTAAAGGCAATTATAAATCTTTTTCGGGGAGACCATTAATTACTCACAGATTTTCACAATTCACTACAGTTCTCGATCCCTCACACTGAGTTTATTCCTGTCTTTTGTGAACACACACTTGATTGTACAGGTCCTGATGTAGACCAGGTAGATCCAGATGATATCAACTTTGCTTATTATGATGATCTCTACTGCCCAGCCTGCGACAAGTCCTTCAAATCGGACAAAGCGTAAGTCTCCTCTCTCCTACCAGAATGAGTTTTTCATATGTTTATCCACTGGAACCTCCAACGTCACACACAATCCATTTGAAAATGATCAAACAATATATGCACATTTTCCCACAGAAAATTATGTATAATTAATCAATCCATCTTTTGCCAGGCCAGGCAAAGTTATAAATAACGTAATTTCTTAAAATCACACGTGTAAAAACAGGTGAACTACTGTACTGTAGTCCATCCATCCATTTTCTGAGCCGCTTCTCCTCACTAGGGTCACGGGCATGCTGGAGCCTATCCCAGCTGTCATCGGGCAGGAGGCGGGGTACACCCTGAACTGGTTGCCAGGCAATCGCAGGGCACATAGAAACAAACAACCATTTGCACTCACAGTCATGCCTACGGGCAATTTAGAGTCTCCAATTAATGCATGTTTTTGGGATGTGGGAGGAAACCGGAGTGCCCGGAGAAAACCCACGCAGGCACGGGGAGAACATGCAAAGTCCACACAGGCAGGGCCGGGGATTGAACCCGGGTCCTCAGAACTGTGAGGCTGACGCTCTAACCAGTCATCCACCGTGCCGCCTTACTGTACTGTAGTACAAAACCCAATTCCAATGAGGTTGGGATGTTGTGTGAAACGTAAATAAAAACGAAATACAATGTGTTGCAAATCCATTTCTACTGATATTCATTTGAATACACTCCCAACACCAGATATTTAATGTCAAACTGATGAACGTTAATGTTTTTTAGCAAATATTTTCTCATTTTGACTTTGGTGCCTGCAACATATTCCCAAAAAGCTGAGAAAGTCGAGGCATGCTCAAAAAACAGGCACCACTGCATTAAAAACCGATATCACTGTGTGAAGGATATCGTCACGTGGGCTCAGGAACACTTCAAATAACTGTTTGTCTGTTAAAAAGGTTTGTTGCTACATCTACAAATGCAAGTTAAAACTGCCATGCAAAGCAAAAGCCATATATCCACAACACCTACTAATTGAAAAAGTTGGTCGCACCAGTGCAAAAGTAAGTGTAGAGCCCTGTAACACTACTCTACCTTTAGAGAGAAAAGTGTAGATTAAAAATGTAAATGTAAAAGCATCAGCCATGATGCAATCAGCTACATGCTATTTGCGTTAGCAGTTCCTGGATTAAATTCATGTAAATTATTTTTAGTTAATGGTATTGCTCATATTTTACTGAGTAGTCAGACCCCTTCCTATATGGCTGTAAATTCAATTTTCATAGCATGAAAATGCCAGAAAGGACACTTGTTGCTGTCCTATGCAGTTCTCACCAGTGCCAGCAGATGTCTGTTGTGCAGCACATAAAAAAAGGCAAACTCCTGTCGCTACCTTTTAAAAGGATGAGCAATCACGAGAAGTCCAGAAAGCATAAAGAGATGGTCGCGTTGCTACGGGAACAGCTTAAAGACGATGACTCACTCGCTCTGACCCTGGACCACCAAGAGGTTGCCGAGCAGGAAAACAAACACATAGCGGACCAAGATGGAGAGGAGGAGGAGGAGGAGGAAGATCGACCAAGACAAAAGTAGGTCGTTGTGAGAAACGTAAGCACCACGTTTGGCCTTTTTTTTTTTTTTATGTAATTTTGTCTTGCTCCAAACCACACAGATTGTCCAAAAAGCAGAAGAAAAAGAAGCGGCAGCAGAAAGCAGCCAATGTGAGTTACCACCATAAGCCCCAACAATATTTTGTGACATTCTTTTTTTTAATTATTATTTCAAGTAGAGTCTGGGGAGGCTCATACAATAAAGATGTATAAATAATCCCAAAAATATGTGAATATGTGGTTGCTACTTTGCGGATTTCACCTATTGTGGGGTTGGTCCAGAACTTAACCCATGCAATAAATAAGGGATTACTATGCTGTAATACGAACTATCCATTTTTGCTGAATTGTATATATATTCCCCGAATTGAAAAAAAAAAAAAAGTGAATTTATGTAAACCTACTGGCCTTTAAAGCGTTGGTAGATATACTTTTTTGATTAAAAAAAAATATATATTGAATTTAATATTTTTATATCATTTTTGAAATTTGTTGTAGTTAGAAAAAAAAATCATCTTCGCTTGTTTCATTCTTATTATACGTGGCCTCGAATGCAGAGCACTCCAGTGGAGGAGCATGAAGAAGTAGAGGTGACGTCAACCACAGATGGTAAGCATGTCCCTGAAGATGTCTGTGAAGAGGTTCCTGGAGATGTTCCAGAGGAGTTGTTGGGCCCTACGGAAACCAAGATGGAGGACCATCTTCCTCCCGTTGAATCCAAGAGGTGAGCGTTTTTGTTTACTGTTTTCCATCCTTACGGTTCATACTGTATTAACCATTTCCTCGACTTTCCCAGTTCTGTGAAGACCAAAGCCAAAAAGCCAAGTGGAAAAGATAAACCAAAGAACAGCAAGGCACATTCGGGAGCGGAACAATTTCCTGAGGTTGGTACAGAAACACTAGCAGGGTTTGCATGCAGAGTTATTTGTCAATCCAATTTAATTCAGTCCAGTTGAAGATCTCCAATCAGCTATTGACATGTGACGTGAGCTATTCCGATCGGGTTTATACATGTGCACGACATGTAATCGCCACGTGACATTTGAACATCTATGTAAACGTCACGTCATTTATCAAGCTGGAGGTCAGTCGTCTATTAAGCACAGTGGCTGTGATTGTTTCGACACTTTTATTAAAACAACAGCTTGATAAAAACTAGTTACAAGTTGTTAAAAACAAGATCTCAGTCGCATACAAAATCCGGTTTGAAGCCGCCATATTTGCGTGCGTAAACGATGACGTCACTGCATTTACATCGAGGCAAAGCATGCGCAGCCCAGCACCATTCCGATTCACAGTTAACGTGACGAAAATTTACTTCTGATCGGTTTGTCAAAAGGAATATTTCACCCCTGTGAAATTTGGATTTGGTCTGTTTATTCCGACTGAGATGCTTATTTGGATAATGTTCATTCGTTAAGGGCTTCTAAACTAATACATGCATCCAAGCCACATGTAAACTTCTGTCTCTTTGGATTCCTCTTCCCCCCGGCGCCCTCCACCCACTCCAGAAAATGGTAACGCTGCGCTGCGTGACGTGTAATGACGAGTTCTCCACCAGGAACAAGCTCTTTGACCACCTCAAATCCAGCGGCCACGCCTCCGTGCTCTCCTCCAATCCCGCACAGGCAGCCTCAGCCAGCCGGAGCAAGAAAGACAAACGAAAGAACAGATGACAACACTTTTGTTGGACTCCAATACAAGTGGACTGGCCCAGTCAGGCAAGGAAGCCTTCCCAGGACTGGTCAGGAATGAGCTGAATTAATAATGTGTTCAAAGTAGCTGTTCTTCTTGGACATCATCATGCACAGCATGCCTTGCATTGCAGTTCACTTCCTTTTGTCAACTCAACTTGTCAAAAAATAAATACAAATGACTTGTAATATATTAATATATAATTGTAACAATTTATATTTATGTATATATACATACATGCATATTAATGTATATATACTGTGCATACAAGTTCACACACACACACACATTAATGTATATATACTGTGCATACATGTTCTCAGACACACACACCCATATATATGATAGAAAATGAATGTAAACATATTTATTGATAAATATAAGATTATATCTTTAAACAAATTACACAATACAATAGTTCAGCCACCTGTACTATCTGTGAGCAAATTGTAGTTTTGATATATTTTTTAAAATGCCTATACATTATTTGTTTCTGTTTTGATATGATAGGCCTCAGTTTCAGACTGGTAGCTTTCTAGTTGTTGTCACCTCATGAAGTAAAACATTCTCTGAAGAAAACTGGTGCATATCCTGGTTTAGGCTCAAGGTCAAGACACTTATCAGTGTTTTATAATAGAGTGTCTGGTATAATTTTAAGGCATATTATAGCATTTTAGAAGCTTTTATTCAAGACGTTCACTTGTGAAGCTCTCAAATATATAGGTCACTGGAGCTCTTCAAACCATTAAAAACAGACTATTTAGAAGGGGAAAAAATCACCTCTACTATGGACTTTATTTACACTCTGTGGCATCAAGTAATATGAGAGACAAAAAAAATAGAATAAAAACTGGAATCCTCACAGGACTGATTTCGGAAATGTTTACTTTATAGAATGTCATTGTTTGGATTTGTAGCCTAAAATAAGGTCAAAATCTGAGTCCTTACTCCTTGCATGTTGAATAGGTCCCTTAGGCTACCTAAACTTTCAGGATTCAATATTTTAAAATCTATTCCAATATAATAGACTTAATAAACTTTCCACTGAGGAGCTTTTTGTCATTATTGGCCAAATCATTTCACCATAATTCTCGCATTCTCGCAGATGGGCTATGAAAGGTGACTAACGTTATAAGCACATAACCACGCTGTTCACAGATGACTAAGAGGTAAGGTAGGTATGTGAATAAACATGTTGTTACCACACGCACACTATAAAAGATAAGAAAATGGTTGATTCTGTTTCCGAAAAGATTAGATATAAAGGAAGTATGCCTGGTAAACATTGTCAAAAAGAGTTGCTAAGAACTACCGGTACTTGTATGAACGACCTATCTGAACAATGCATATGCTTATGTATCTTTATGCACAACTTAAAACAACTCCTTGGAGGACATCAGCATCAAGACAGAATCTGATGTTGGAGAACCACGCATCCACTGGATCTCAAGCTGCCCCTCATCAGGTGTTCATCCATGGTCCTTGGGGCTTGGGACAGATGGCTGAGCTTGAAAGAGACTGTTTCTAGATTGCAGCTTTCGTTGGCACACAGGCAATGCATAAAAAGGCTGTCAGGGCACGGTGGAAGATGGCTTGACTCTACCTCCCCACGTTTGGCGCAGAGGATTTGGTAACAAAGTCTCTTGAAAAAGTATTCATACCACTTGAACTTTTTCACCTTTTGCCACTTTACAACCACATACTTAAATGTTTTGATTGAGATATTATGTGATTGACCAACAAATGATACATCATTATCAAAATTCCAAATACAATTCTTTTTTTAAATGTGGTCTGCATTTGTATTCATCAATACAATAGAGCCACCTTTTGCTGCAAATAGAGCAACATTTTTGACCAATCTTTGCAGCTCAAATTCAGCCAGATTAGATTATATGACAAAAAACTGGCCTTTGAAAAGGGGTGAGAAGACTTTGTATACCCACTGTAAATCCATCACAGCTTTCTGTTGAAGGTGATAAGGCAAATATGTAGTATTTTTCTGGATTTTGGGGTGACCCCTCTATCTCACAAGTATAGAGCTGCGCCTGCACTGAGCAAAGCTCCACATTCAGAAAGAACACCAGAGCAACCCTTAATAAAATGACAATTTGAAAGCAGTTACCCTTCGCTTTATTCGTCGCCCACACTTTTCATGACCCCTATCGTAATGAAGTGCTTTGTATTAAACCGTATGAAAACCAACCTCCCACCAACCTTAGACCAATTGCAGTTTGCATACAGATCAAACAGAAGCACGGAGGACGCCATCGTTATCGCTCTCCAAACAGCCCTGAACCGCCTGGAACACAGCAGGACGTATGTGAGGATACTGTTTGTCCACTACTGTTTATCTTTTAACAACATCACCCCAGACAACCTCATCAGGAATCTGTGTAATCTTGGCCTCTCAACCCATAGCTGCTGCTGGATTATGGATTTTCTCACCAATTGACCTCAAACAGTGAAGCTCATCCCCCATGAGTCTGATCAAGATCAAGAAGAATGCAATCTGGAAGAAGACCAACAACACAACCGCCTCCATACGACCCACAGTGTCACAACGAGAGCAGCCTCCTCCCTCCTCTGCAATGAAGACGCGCTTGGCACTGATAGCACTTCTTCGCTTAGGCTAGTTATTTAATTTGCAGTCACCATCACACATTCATATACACACTTATGGAGTTAATGTATGCAACTATGAAGTATATTTGATAGATCCCCTTGAATTAGAAAGATATCCTCCCCCTCTCAACAAACAGTCCAAATTGACAGAATTAGCATTATATCTGGATCTCCCAGCATTGTTGTTTTTGTGTTTGTTTTTGTTGTCATGAGAACAAAAGACGAGGGATAACAAAGATAAATTGAAATACCTGAAATGTAGAATCATTACTTGTAATTGTCTGAGGATCTATTCCCCGCATAGATGTTTGGTGTGGGACCTAAGGTGATTTGAGGAATCAGCCGGAATGTAAGACGATTTGCAATTTTTCAAGGTTTCGAGAAACTATTCACTGGTGGATATTTTGGTCTGAGAAAAAGAATTAAAAATGCATATTTTTAATTGATGATCGAACTTTTTAAATAAAGGTTGATTATTTTTTGGGGTACTAGATAGATCAAAATTCCACTGATATAAATACATTAACACAAATGTGAAAAGCAAAATGTTAACTACTTACTGTGAGGGGTGAGAATATCGGTTTTGTGAAAATGCGCAATTCACAACCACGATTTGTTTGTATTTCTTTGTTTCTGTCAAATGTATTTATATAGCACCTTACGTAAACTCAAAATGTAACGCCAAGTGCTTTACAGCAATTAAAATGACGACAAAACCTTTTAAAGGTATTTGAGACTGAAGACAGACAAGACAATCAGCACTCGTAAGGCTGGCCGACAGACCCCCCGCATGACGTACACTTTTAGCTACAATCAGTGCCAGAAACTGATTGCGCGTTGATAGGTCGTAGAGGAGCAGAAGATAGGTCATAAAAGCCGAGCCACGTCCAATCATCTGTCTGAACTCACGCGCACACGCACTGGCACACTCGTGTAACTCGGCAGAAGAAAAGAAGACGACGATGACCTCTTCCGGGGGTCTACCTTGGTGGTTTGGCATTAATGGCCGTGGTTATCGTGATGAAACTGTGTATTGATGCTCCCACTTTGACAGTTGACACAATTTTGTACCTTACGACACGTGACAAGAATGATGAGATTCTTTTGGTTTCACATGATCACCGGTACTTCTGCTAAGTGCACCTCGTACAGCCTGAATGTTTGGTTTGTGTATGCCCCCACTTTTTTTTCATGAGGCACGCTCTCAAAATCGTTCTAACGGCTACGTTTGTTCTTTCATGCCGCATCCTGCTGCAAACCCACACGTTGTGCCTTCCCCACATGCTAATGCATCATCGCTCTTTCCTCGCACCTTAGTTTCTTTTGTCAGTGCACAATAGCGTAATCAAACCGTCTTTGCTGAAACAGGTTCTCCTCTCCCCTACATCAATGTGACCCAAAATTGGAATGGTTTGACACTTATGGTTTGTATCGCTTTGCTTGTTCTATTTGTCATGTCCTGTTGTTTGGTCCCTTTGATCAAATGCCCAGTCTCTCGCACGATTGACACAAAGCGTTTGTTCACAATACACGATTTCACTATTCGGTCTCTGACGAACATTTTCCTGACCTCGTCCCTCAATCCGATTGCTTGGATGACATCGGCAACTCAAATGATGACCGTGATTCATATTCCTCAGTCGAACTTTGTTGCATGACTGACTTGCGACCCGCTTATGAAGGATTTTCTTCAACCTGAGGTGTGGAATTCTGGATGACTGCAGGGTTGTGTTGTTAATGCAAATTATTTAATTTTAATTTTTAATGTTTTGAGTTTTGATCATTAATGTTTAACAATATGCAGTATGTAATAATTTTCCTTTTATGTGTGAATAATATAATCAAAAGGGGGGAAGCTGAGTTGGAAAATGTATGTTTCATACATACCAAATATTACTTCTATTATTTTTATACAACCTTCACATGCTTTATTGTTGCTTTGAGACTACTAGCTCTGTGTGAGTAGTAATTGTTCCAAGCCATGTTGTGACTACTAGCTGTTTTTTGATCAAATTGAGTGCAGCTGGACAAAGGCAACCATTTTGCTTTCCTTCTCTGTCTCTCTCACTTGGATATAATGAAGGCGTTTTCTGTCTGGGCTTCAGTAAGGGGTGACAACTCGTAAGGCTTGTACCTTTTCCTCTCTTTGCAAAGAGATGTCTTTTATTTTTTGTCATAAAAACCCACAAAGACAAGATTGCTTCCTTACTTATTCTGTCAGAAAAAGATTTGCCAAAACAACTTACTGTGCATGTTTTCAGAGGCTCTTTTTCAACCAATATGCTTTATTTTGATAACTCCTATAAAAGTGTAACAACAGGAAAATGCGGGTCCCTGGGTGACAGCAGTTGAGAACCACTGGTCTAACCTTTGCAAAATCTCATACAAACTAATAGATTGCACCACAAGGTGCTTCGAGGTCATATTCGGAAAAAATATGTCATGTTTGAGACTGTGGCACTATGGCACATGATCAGAGAGAGCCAATCACAAGTGCTGGCTTTAGAAGAATATGACATTTTTTTTTTTTTTTTCCAAATGTAACTAAAATTGTAATCATGGACATTTCCAAAAGCAACTGTAATTGAATTACATATTTCTCCCAGTAATGTGAGGGATTACAATGACATACATTTTGTAATTACATAATGAAAAGTATGATAATGAGTGCAAATGTTAGTTATGGGGGGTGCGGCGAGAGGGGGTTTGTTTGGGTGGGGGTCCATGGAAAAAAACAAATGCTCTGTAAAAAGTTTGAGATTTAGTCCTAAAAGTTTTGGGGATGAGATAAAAAAACTCACACAAGCACGGAGAAATATGAGCTTAGATTCAAAAGCAGAACCTCTCAGCTGCGAGGCAATTACAATTATGAAGGTTATAGCCATTTTTCATTTAGCTGTTGTCTGTATAGCCTGCTTTTCTTGTGTCTTGCGTCATGTACTTTGAGTGCCTGTTTCCAGGTAACAAAAGTCCCTCACTTCGCCAAATGGTTTCACCGGCCATTGAAGAGTCCTTGTGTGTTTGACTGCCATTGAAGGCAGTGTGAGTGCAGTGGATTTCCAGAATGAGCCTTTTAAAAAAAAAAAAAAAAAAAAAAAAAACATTAGGGAAGAAAAAAAAACAAGTCCTAATAGTCCTTTTAAGTATAGGGTCAGTTCAACCTTTTTTTTTTTTTGAGCCGAGGTCTTTGCCTTAGGACAGTGGTTCTTAACCTTGGTGGAGGTACTGAACAACGCATGTTACGTAAGCGTGTTTATGGAACGCGTCTTCGTTAGAAAAATGAAGTAGGGTTTATTTCAATTGTCTGTGTAGCTTCTCAGTCACCCAGGTCATGGTTACTGAAAAGACAACAAACAAGAATGGCCCATTTGTTTTGATTGATATATATATATATATATATATATATATATATATTTGATTTATGCACAAAATGAATCATGCATCAGTTGCACGACAAAATCACAAAAACCAACACAATCGAACCCAAGTTAAGAACCACTTCACTAGGTATGTTTTCTGAGGCTCAGCTCAAACTAGTTTCCACAGTGCCGAGGTATCTAATGCCTCGAACCTCATTGTGAAAACATTGAAATGTCATCCATACATATTTCTTTCAGGCTAGCACCAGCAGACGCAGTTTGACTTCAGCCACTATTTTCCAGTTACCACCACTTTGACATTTCAGAAAGAAATAAGCTAAAAATTAAAACCCAGTGTGACTGATTAAACACCGCAAACATTTAGTGTCCTCTTTTTATTAGTCATGAAGTAGTAACAAATTATTAATTTATCATGTGTACATAATTGACCAGATTTGAGGTGTGAGGTAGGGTTAATCTTTTGCAGTACGTTACGTGTTGTTTGCCCTTACAAGTTTTTGTAATGGTTATGCAAAAACAACAACACTGATTGCGTTTGCTAGTGTAGGAACTACCCACCTTCAATAGTGACTAAGAAAGTAAGAAAAGCGACAACGTCGATGGCACTTTGTCCTTGGCTGGGCTCATCTTTTCTCCATGTAGTTCTGGATGGACTTGTTAAATACGGACAGGAAGAAATGTGCGTCCTCCATCGTGATGCACATGGGCGGTTTGATGCGGAAGGTCTGAGGTGGACAAAAATAACTCCAGAAATCACACTCACCACCACAGCATAATACCACACTGCCTTAATACGACTTGCCCTGACTTTGTGGCTTACTTGGAGTCGTTCCACTCATTTCTAGAATGCAAGATGCAGACTTGAGACCAAGCCTTGCAGAAGTTGCTTTATTCACGCAACAACAAATGTTTTGCCTTTGGGTTTTTGTGTTCGGTCTTAACCGGAAGCCTGTTTTGAATACCATTCATACAGGTAGGAAGTGCAATTACCACAGTTCAATGACAAGCATTAAATAGTTAACGTCCCATTGAAACTCTGCTGCTAACCAAAACAGCAGCACCAACCGAGGCACGTAAACAGCCTCTAGTGTGGAGTCCTGCCGAGTGTTTTAAACGAGTCCCCTGCGCATTACTAAAAATAATTAGAAATACTCTATACCAACATGTAGACCAGCGATTTGCAAAGTATGGCCCCAAGGCCTCCTGTGCTTTTAATCGTCCCACCGAGCATTTACGTTATCCAGATTCCTGTCATATTTGTTGCACTCATTTAGATTTTTTTTCCTAAAATTAGATAATTAAAATATATTCATCCATCCATCCATTATCTGAGCCGCTTCTCCTCACTAGGGTCGCAGGGCGTGTTGGAACCTATCCCAGCTATCATCGGGCAGGAGGCGGGGTACACCCTGAACTGGTTGCCAGCCAATCACAGGGCTAAAATATATGTAAGTATTTTTCATTCAGTTATTAATTGAATAATTTGTTCACTGACTTATTGAAAAAAAAAAAATGAATTTACAGCGACTGTGCATTTAACTCGAATTAACGTATTCAATGAAATAATAGTTTATTAATCATCCATCCATTTTCCGTACCGCTTCTCCTCAGCAGGGTGGCGGGCGTGCCGGAGCCTATCCCAGCTATCTTTGGGCGAGAGGTGGGGTACATCCTCAACTGGTCGCCAGCCAATTGCAGGGCACATACAGTATAAACAAACAACCATTCACACTTACATTCATACCTACGGACAGTTTATTCTTCAGTTAACCTAGCATGCATGTTTTTGGGATGTGGGAGGAAACCGGAGCACCCGGAGAAAATCCACGCAGGCACGGGAGAGAACATGCAAACTCAACACAGGCGAGGATGGGATTTGAACCCGGGTCCTCAGAACTGAGAGGCAGATATGCTAACCAATCTTCCATTATTATTATTATTATTATTATTATTATTATTATACATACAAATCATAACTTTTTTTTTTTTTTAAACTAGATCTACGGAGGAGCTGGAACATATGTCCCTTTAAAAAAAAGTCTAATGTGCCCCAAAGAAATGTTGACTAAACTACAATCTGACATGCAACTAGTTACCTGTCCATACATTCCTCCCTTCCCGATGAGGATGCCCATGTCCTTGATGTCCTCAAAGATGGCGAGCATGTCTTGAGGACACAGCGGTGCTCTGCTGGCCTTTGGACACAACAGAAGTGTGGGGGGAACAAGGTGGTGGATAAATGCATTTGGGGACCATTGTAACACATGATGTTTTCCCCTCGAAATATGTTTAATTAAAGGCAAATTTGCTGTTCACCCCCCAAAAAAGACTTTTTTTTTCATATGTGTTGACCAAGGAAAATCATTTGTGTGCGCACATGCGAGCATCGCACAGAATTTTTATTTGGCAGGATTTTTTTCCCCCGGGTTAGCGACAAAAGATAAAAAGAAGGAATATGACAGCTCTTTACTCCAAATCAAGGATAAACATACAGACCCTTTCCAAAAATTTTTAATATCAAGTAAAAGTCTATTCATTTCCATAGTTCCATTCAAAAAGTTAAACTTTCATAAATTATCGATTCAGGGCCCACAATTTAAACAACTTTTGTGGCTTACCCATCCTGTGGAGGGTATCAATGATGGTCTTCTGGCCAGTAATCAAGTCTGCAGTCTTCCCCATATTGAACCCAACTCAAACAATTTAATGACACCTGGGGAAACCTGTGCAGGTGCTGCAAAATGTGGTCTGATTTCTTCACAGTATGAAAATCCTTTTAAATTCCTGATTTTGTGGGTTTTATGAGCTAGAAGCCCAAATTATGTAAAAAATAAACAAATAAATACTTGAAATTGTTTAAATTGTGGGCCCTGAATCTATAATCGATGAAAGCTTAACTTTTTGAATAGAATTATGGAAATAAATAAACTTTTCCATGATATTCCCATTTTTTGGAAAGGGTCTGTATATAACAGTGGTGTGTGTCCGATACGCGAACGACTGCGTGGCTGAGCTTGGAAAACCACCGTGAACGTCACATCACCGTTCTCACCGAGTCATCAGGTAAATTCATCACCTCTCTTATATTTTTAATTGACTATACATTCCAAAAAAATCAACATCTAACCGTTAACATTTTGTGTAATGTTGCATGCTCGCGGCCGACCACGAGTTGTACCACGAGGCGGCCGCGGGTGAGCGGGACGCAGCGGTCGAACCCCTCCTCCAGACCAGTTCCAGCAGGCGGTCAACAAGCTCGCGCCCGACTGAGTCGCACTCTGACGAACCGAGATGCGAAGCGGCGGCGGCGGCGGTGCCGGGGAATCGAAATGAGGCTGCATTCAAACATTGCTAGCAGTTTGAAAACTTACATATTGTACCTTTTACAATATTCATTGAATAATACTTGAGGGGGGAAAACTCATCTCAGTAACATCCTTGATCAATAGCCTCGGTCCCACAAAATTGCGGAATCAGAGCTGTAACAAAGCCTTTACCTGATATAAAACCCAATAAATTGACTACCAGGTGTCTCTGACACTACCTCTGAGGGTGGAATATTGCCGGGTGACATTTTCTGTCGGTGTCGCTGAGAACAGCAACACAGTGAAAAGGTGGGAATATGACGGCTTTACAGGCAGTATGAAGGTAGGTGGTGTCCCGCCTCTGTTACGGCAGAAAATGGAACAAAGGACAACGACAACTGACACTGGCGTTATTACCTTGTCTTGGACCATTTCCACGCCGATTTGCAGGCCTTTGCCACGGACATCGCCGATGACCTCATACTTGTTTCTGAGCTTGGCGAGTTCCGTCATCAAAAAGGTGCCCACCTCCAGACTGTTCTGCTGTGTGCCTTCTTCTTTGATAGTCTGACGAGCGAATAGTCAAGTATATGTTCGTTGTGATCGTATTTTCACACAAAAAGTAATCCGAATGAGACTGAGGGCAGCATTGCAGCAAAATAGAGACTGTACAATTTAATGCTGGAGTTTCCAGTATTAAATTGTTTCCAGTTTCCAAAATCGACACGATAGTTTTTTTGGACTGGATGAATTGTCATGGCTGTAATGAGCCGGCATGCAACTCCCTCAGTGAGCCGACGGCACACGACAGAGACACTCAAGGGTAAGTTAACTGTTAATTCTGTTTGCAGCAGCTCAAAGGCAAGCCTTATTTTTCATGATTTCAGAGGTATAACAACAACCACCATATTATCGTTTATCGTGATAGTTTGGGGGAAAATATATCGTGTTAACATGACAGGCCTACCTGCGGACAATTTGAAGTGAACCTATCATCCATGTTTTGGGAATGTGGGAGGAACCCGGAGTACCCGGAGAACATGCAAACTCCACTGTATCGTTCATTTGAACCCATGACCTCAGAACTGTGAGGTGGATGTGCTCTATACAGTCGGCCTCGTGCTGCCCTCAAATAAACGTGTATTTTACTTGAAAGCGAGCTTCAAACCAGCGCACACAAGAAAAGACGAAGAAACAATCTCCGTTTTCGATGTCAAAAGGGTTTTGTGATACCCTTTTTTTTTCAATTTTCTGTAGGAAACGGGTTCAAGCGGCTCTTGGCATATTTTATGGTTGTCAGCCCCTACCCTAATGAATTACTCCCTCTGAAAATTTTGGAATATTCCACAAGTCATATGGTATCCAGGAAGGTGGATCAGTCAGATCCTCTGCAGGCCACGGGAAGGCCAAAAGTAAGTAACTCATTTATTTTTTCTGTATATTACATGATCTTTCAACTATAATTGGGGTCCTGTTACTTAAATTCATTTTTTAATGTTATTTGTTTATTTTTGAAATACTTTTTTTGTTAAATCACTGTCATCTGATATGTGTCAAAATGCTCTTAGCATAAATGCCAGATGGCAATACTTCACGTATTGGCCAATTCTCCTTCGGTCCTCTTACTCAAATGAGGAGTTACAGCACAATGAAAAAAAATACCTAAAAAGTAATGTTGCTTGAACCGAGCCAACACACACTTTGAGTATCTGTATTATCAAATTTGGAGTTGAAAAAAAGACATTTGAATTAATTTTAAGAGTGTTACAATAAGCAAAGGGCACCGATTCGGTGGAATGGCCCATTGACTGTACCCAGCCCCAATAGGTTTGACATGAAGCTTGAGTTACAAGGAAACAGAAGATGGAATTCTTACGTCAATGACGGATGAGCCGATGGAACAAGCCAGTGGGTTTCCTCCAAAGGTGTTGAAGTGAAAGCCCCCTGCGAAAGCATCTGCGATCTCTGTAAGCAAGTCCAAAGGACAACAGTTAAACAGGAAAACAAACATTGACTGGAGAATGCCATTTCTGTAGGTATTCTGTGTAAATGCTCAAGAGCTGACGCTGAACTGAAATGCTCCAGACGTTATCGAAATGTGAGCAATGGAGAACGCCACGTTGCATTTTGTACACATATGACAATACAATAATGAAGATGTGACCCAATGAAAAGGTTGTGCATGGGTGCACCCAATGCTGTGACCGGCGAGGCCACTAAAGGTCTGCGCGTGGTGTCGTCTCACCCCGTGTTGTGACCACCGCTCCCATTGGGAAGCCGTTCCCAATGCCTTTGGCCATGGTCACTATGTCAGGAAGGACGTCGTGACCTTGGAATCCCCAGAAGTGGCTCCCCGTTCGGCCGAATCCTGTCTGAACCTATAAACGTGATTGGTCCGCTTTATTTCAAGAAATGCCACAGTGCTGCGTAAAATGCCTGTCGCGGGACTATTAGCGTTCACACTTGTTGGTAGGGCATCCCTTCGTGGAATTTTCCAGAACTGATTAGTTGACACAAAAGGTTTACTGACTCCATCTTTCACTTCAGCGGATCAGTGACAACTCTCTCGGCAGTGTTGGGGAGTAATTAATTAATTAGCATAATTGAATTATAAAATGTCTGTAATTGTAATACATTACATTACTGGGATAAAATGTGTAATTAAATTACAGTTGCTTTTGGAAAGTTCCACGATTACAATTTTGGTTACATTTGAAAAAAATTGCTGCAAAAGCTCAGACTTTTTTCTCTTATCATTTCCTCCTTCTAATGTTGATGCTTGTGATTGGCTTTCTCTGGTCGTGTCATTCTGCTGTCGTCTCAAACATGACATATTTTTCCAAATATGACCTTGAAGTGCGACCTTTTGGTGCAACATATTAGCTTGTCTGATATTTTGAAAAGGTTAGCTACAATTTTGAACACATAAAAGAATACTGACTTTTGAATAGTTTCATCTTTATCATTTTGGGATTTTTCTGGTTGTCATATGAAGCGCTAAATTGTCTGTGTGTCCTAATGACAAATGTCATTAGGACATTAGGTCAAACTTGCTATGGTATGGTGGTTTTCCACATGCTGTATACACATTGCAAAATAAATCACATTTTTATCATGTATAGTATTTATATTTCATCATGTTTTGTTATAAATTTATTATATGTGTAAAAAAAACAAATATGTGGATAAATCCAAAATAATTATTTAGCTTTTAATCCACTTTTTTATAGGATCATCCAAGGGTCCTGTTGCTGCATTCATTCCAAATTAAGTATTGTATTGTTTGTTTGACCATTTGTATCATTCAATAAAGGCTTAAAGTGCATCAGCGACAGTGGCTCTCCTTGCCCACATGTGAGGGAATTACAGTACCTTAATTTCTCACGAAAGAAATTTCACTTCACTCATCTTATCCGCACCTCAAATTTTTGTTTGCAACATTAAGCAAAAAAATAAAATAAAAAATAAAAAAATCAACCAAGCGACAGCTCATAACTCGAAAACCCTCGTAAGTCAAGGTACCACTGTATTGTCGAACCTCATCAGCAATACAGAGGCCGCCTCTCTCTCTCACAAGTTTGTACGCCTCCTTGAGGAAGTTTTTGGGGTACTGCACCGCTCCACCAACTCCCTGCAAAAACGAACAGCAGTCAGCAGTTTAGGCTATTATTGTTTCTTTCCCAAATGAGTTTTGTATTTAATGCAGAACAGTGTGTTAACTGTTTAAATCAGTTTTCAATCCCGATACTGCTATTATGTTTCTCTCTTGACTTCTTGTACTTGGCCTAACCGGTCTAGGAACATTCCTGTTCCTTTCTATGTTCAAGTACCGATATATTTTTTTAAAATAACAATATTTATTGAACAAATACAATTTACAAGAAAACAAAACAGACAATATTGTAGTCACTAATACATAAAATATTACATACTGTAAGAGGAGTTATTGGTTCATGGATTTCTGACTTTTTGGTTGTTGTCTAGGGTCATGTTGTCTGACTCTTTCTGTCTCGGGGCATAGCTACATTAGCTTAACTGCTGGCTGTAAGACATTACGCTTTTTAGTCACTAAAGTGAGATTATTTTTCCTTTAAATATCATAAGACCAATAACATAATTGCCTGAGTCATTTTTGAACGTTCCTGGGAAACAAGAAAAAAAAAAAAAACACACAACAAATTCACCAAGCAAGAGTCCAGCTACCACGATTCACAATTTGCGGATTAGCATGACCGACGAGCTACATTCCCACATAAAGAAAAAAAACATATTTTTTTGTTTTTTACCAAAACACACATATTTTTTTTATTGACATTGTGACAGTAAGTTAAAAAGGACTTTGACAATTCTGCTATTAGGCTAACAATATGTTTAACTGCTTAGCATATGTGGACCTTACAGCGTATTGAATTGATTTCTAGCATAGTATGGTTTCCTAAACATAAGGTGAAGTGGCCCCCTCTCTTTCTTTGTTTTATCTGTATGTGCCCCCCCACCCCGCCCCAGTGGAAAATATTGTATTCGGCCATATGAATTCTGCCTCAGAACAAGGGGCTGCAGAAATATGTGATGTGAGCCAAGGCGTAAAAGAATCTGAACAATTCAGTTCATCTCAGATTTTACATTAGCTGTAAAGTTTGAAAATGAATAACAAAATGTGTCTGTGTGTGAAAAAGCAACACCTGAATAGGCTCAGCGAAGAAAGCGGCAATTCGACTCCAGACGCTGGTGAGAAACGTCTGTTTGAGTTGTTCAATATAGTGTTGACTTGCCACGCAGTAGCCTGTGGAATACAACCAAGATTTACAGGTATGTTATTCTACCATTTCTGAAAATCAGGTAAATGATTGACAGTAGGAGACTCATGTGTTGTCCAGTTTCAGTGATAAAAATGACCTTTATGCAGATGGTGAACAGGCAGCTTTAGAATGAAGCAAACTACTAAAACCGACCTTAAACAAAATTGTGGAGGTAAAGGAAATACGTAATACGTCGGGATATATGCTTGATATAAGGGAATATATTGCTTATTTGTGCTTGAATCGACTCTAGCGTGGTGTGAGTATGTCAACTACCTTGGGCACAGTTACATTCTCTGGTAGTCTGCACAGGAGAGTCCCTGCAGTGGCTCCCCCCCCAGATACCTCTGAACACATCAGGACACATGGTCTGTTTGTTTGGTTTTTTTTAGGGCACAAAGCAAATCAACAAGGTTCACAATGTGAATTGTACACAGTCACACGTGAATGAAGGCAGCACAAAGAGGGAAAACACACAAATCGATGTACGCTTTTACACACATTAGGACAATACAGTAAAGATAAATGATAAGAATATCTTTGTATAAATCATAGCATCACAAGAATAATGTTGAAGCACGAATGGAGATGCAATTTCACAAGAAAAAAAACAAACCAAAAAAATATCTGGTAAACAAGCGACTTTTTTTTCTCAGAACCTTATGCCTTTATTCACGTAAGCTTACGAATTGAGCCACGCAACCTTACAAATGTATGAATGCGACGTCGCACATCGATTCTCGTAACCTTGCAACTTTATTCTCTTAACCTGAAACATTCATTCCCATAGTCTTGTGCATTTATCCTCATAAATGTATGCCTTTATTCTTTTATTTCTGCAAGCATAACAACTTTATTTTCATAAAAATTTTATTTTCTAAACATTCCGGCTTCTTCCACGTAACACTAACACTTTATTCTTGTAATAGTTCGACTTTAAATATCACGGTACAGCTTGATCTTGGTAACCTTGTGACTTTTCTATTGTTACGCTACGACTTCATTTGTATCATATTACGATCGTTGTCGCTCATAAAATACAATATTCTTGTAACATTATAATTTGTTTCCTCATACCCCTTCCCCATTATTCTTGCAATGTAATTAGTTTTTTGAAATTGAAATGATCACGGCCACATTCTAATGGAACTCAATTAATTTTGTAACCTTCCAAATGTTGTTCTTGTGATACAAAGACTTTTTATCATATATTATTCGGCTATATTTCCGAATATTAAGTTGGGTTTTTCTTGTGAAATTGCAATTTTCTTTATTCTCACAAAGCTCTTGAGTCTTTTCATAACCTTACAACTTTATTCTTACAACTAGCATTACATATGTTTTTTTTTTTCTTGTCAATGTGGCTCTAACGCTCCCTCGTAAGTGTTCAGTCACCGCAACAAAATTCTAGCTTTAGAAGAAATGAATCGTTGAATTGTTTTCACTTTGTGGCGCTGAAAGGAAGTTGGTCATACGTACGTTTGTGCAGCCTAAGCCAATGCCGACAGGGTACTTGTAATCTACGAGTGAAGTCAGACCCATGGTCTGTGGGCTTCCTCCGTGGTATGACCCCCTGCAAGAGAAAATCGAATTCAAACCCCACAACAATGTTCTTCAGCATTTGCTGCCATCTACTTGAACCGTGCGCCTTTCACTCGATGTTCCTAAAAGGATCTCTTTTTGTACGTGAACATTCATTTTCAATAGCCATTCAAAGCATTAGTATGGATTTTTTTACACATTAGCCATTATTAGCAATGCAACGCACATGAACGAGCCTTGTCGTGCATGGTTGATTGTTACTCTCAGGGGCCACTTCATTAGGTTCGCATAGACACTTGAGTCGAATAAGACATGGAGATCCAGTAAGAGGGAAAGTGCAGATACCTGAAAGTGATGATGTCAAAGTTGCCAGTGTATAGTCGGGCCATACACATGGCGAGGTCATTGGCCTCCGAGCCGCTATTGGTCAGGTAGACTACCTGGACGGGGAAACGCAGCTCATTACCTCCACCGAGCGCAAGGTCGGCGATTATTGCCGTCGGCGAGTGAGTTACAGTAGAAAGCTGATTGGTTAGCTTGAATGCCTCATAACTAGAATGGCTAATTTCCAGGAAAAGCGGTACGCATTTGTCCGGTTGCGGAGCCATCGTTTATCCGCCTTTGTCTTGTACACAGAAACCAGCAGAGAAAGTTAATGCCTCCTCTGTGAATACTTTCGCAAGGCGACACAGATAGTTGACGTCAGCGCCGTATATTAAATTTGAGTACTTTATTCTTGTAACATTCCGACTACATTTCTATGCATTAGGACTTTTTACTTGCAACATTACTACTTTTTCTTTTGCAACGTGGCATAGTTCTCAAAGCATTACGACTTCTTCTAACATTAGGACTTTTTTTTTCCCTCTTAAAATTATGACGACTAGTACTCAGTACTGTATTCTTGTAACAGGACTTTTTCTCTCTTTACATTAGGACTTATTCTTGTAACGTTAGCACTTTATTCTCCTATTATTAGGCCCGAATTCAAACTTTTATCTCTTGTAACATGAGGACTTCATTCTCGTGACATTGGGATTTGATTCTTGTTACATTTAGGACTTTATTCTTGTAACACGAGGACTTCTCTCTTTTCTCTCTTTAGACTGTATTCACTTATGACTTTTGTTCGTAACATCATTTAAAACCTATATTTTCGATAACGAGGACATTTCTCTCTCTCTCTCTCTCTCTCTCTCTCTCTCGTAACACTTGGACTTTATTCTCGTAACATTAGGACTTTTATTTCCAGAACATAACAACCAAGTTCTGACTTTATTCACGTCAACCTTACCACGTGATTCTCGCAAAAATGATTACGTTTCTGACCTAAACTTCCAACTTTATTCTTGTAACACCACGACAATATCCTTAGAATATTATGACTTCAAATAAAAGACAGAGCTATACGGCGGCAAGTCATCAATCAAACGAATCAGATGGACATGTTTAGGTTTGTTCGGCCTTTTAGCGGAGGTGTGCACGCTTACTGAAAGCCATTCTAGTTGTGAGTGTAATTCTTCAAGGCTCTATGAAGAAAAGTCGTCGTAGTACCTTGAGAGGATCAGGCAAGTTGGATGCTAGTTTTTCACAGTACTCGTGGATAGGAGGATAAACGTAAATGTTGGTGGTGTGTACCAGCGTCCTCAGCTGTCGCTCTGCGGCCGCTGTCACTTTTCTGCGCCCGCCACAACAGAGTCGGTTTATCCGCGAATAGAAAAGTGCAGAGAGAAGAAATGTCAGCTTACGGGTGGCAGTGGCCCACGCTGATGGTGGCCACACCGGCAAAGAGATCCAAATATCGCCTCCCGTCCACGTCCCACAGCCACTGCATGTGGCCCTGATGGATGAACACCGGCTCCTTATACAAGGTCACCTTCATGGTCATGGGGTGGCAGTTCCTCCCGCGGATCTCCATCATGCGCTCTTTCGACATCCCCTGAATGGACCAGAGCCATTTGGCCATCGCGTATCGACTTTTGCGACAATACTTTCTAGATGACTGTATAGAAACAGCAACCATCTCATGTATTCCTTGAAAGAAAGGTGCATCCATGATACAGAACAGACGCACAGAATGGGTTATATGATGGTACCTTGACTTACGAGTTTAAACCTGCAGTATGTCACTTTTTTTGTTAAAAGAAATCACTCAAACCATGACACAATCAGCTCCTCTAACATCTTGCTGTATTTTTCAGTATTTGATTTGATTTTGTGTCGGACAGCAGCATTCCCGCGCTTGGCCCTCCTTGGTGGAATGAATGAAAATGTACCCCGAATACGAAGGACAGCAGCCCGATGGACCAAGTGGTTAGCACAGCGACCTGTTCTGAGGTTCAAGTTGTTCTTGTGTGACGTTTGCATGTTCTCCGTGTTCTTATGTGGGTTTTGCACGGGTATGTGGGTACGGCTGAGACGGGCGCCATACAGGCAGACTGTTACAGTATGTGCTTGTTGTCACCTTGTATTCTTGTGGCGTGAAGCTGCACGGGGGCATCTCCAGCACGTCTGCGGGAGTGTTTTTCAAGGCAGATTTCTCACACGACGGCCCTGCAGAAGAATGAAGGTCAATGACGTCGTCGTTCATTCCAAATTCAGCGGACCCTCCTGAAGTCGGAACGCCCCGGAAAAGTGATACCATTTAGAGTTCAACGCAAATGTTCTGGTACGCAGTAGCTAGTTAGTTAGTAGCTAAGTTGGTGGGTTTAATGGCTTATATATTACAGTAAAACTAACACGACATTAGCATTCTCTTCTGGTTAGAGTTGTACACACATATGTACCGTATATACTGTATATTACAGATGTGGCAAGTAACAAAGTACAAATACTTTTTTACTTGAACTATATAAGTACAATTTTCAGGTATCTGTACTTTGGTTTATTTATTTTTCTGAAAACTTATTACTTTTACGCCCTACATTTGAAAACATATCTGTACTTTTCCCCCCTTCCTTTGTCAAAAAAGGCTTTTTTTCGACTATCGGGAATGACGACAAGATGTAAAAAAAAAATGATGTAAATGTAGAGAGGTAAAATCAACCACAGTTGATTGATAGAAATCTTGGGGATTTATGTATAATCTCAGTATGAGCACTATGCAAGTTAATTTAAAAAAAAAAAAGCAAAATATTTTGAGTGCGGAGGTTTTTTTTCTCGTTGTGCCAAGTTCTCAAAACAGATATTTTATATTTAATTGACACTAAAAATTCATTTTTACTTTTGTTCTTCATGTACATTTGCAGAGTCTGCACTCTTTTACATTTACTGAAGTAAAGGAGTTGAATTAGCACTTCGACTTTTAGCAAAGTCTTTATTAAGACAAGTGTGTGTGCACTTCTACTTTCGTACAGAGTATGATGACTTTGGCCACCTCTGTATGAATACATATCCAGCGGCTGAAATAAGTATTTAACACGTCTCCATTTTTCTTACTAAATATACTTCCAAAGGTGCTATTGACCCGAAAATGTCACCAGTTGTTGGGAACAACACAAGTAATCCATACATACACAGAAAGTAGAACAAATATGCTCAGAAATTAAGTTGTGTCTAAAAATGTGAAATGACACAGGGAAAAAGTATTGAACACATGAAGGGAGGTGCAAAACGGCATGGAAAGCCAACACAACACCTAAAATCCATCTATAATCAAACCACAATCCAGTTATGAATATCAGCTGGTTCAGTCCTAATTGATTGCCCATGTGAGCCGGTTAACAAAATGGGTACGGTACATCGAAAGAAAATACCACTTCAAATATATATATAATATTTCTCAAAAGAGCGAGTGCACACGTTGTAATACTCAGACATTTCCCAAAGTTATAGTTCACAACCTCCCTCAAAAACTTCTATTGTGAGTCAGGCCATTTTTCAAATCCATATGTGCTTCTTTATTGTCTATTATTTTATGCTTCTGCCAAATTTGATGTAAATTTGTTCATCCGCGCAGACCCGCGGATTACTCTGACCCGCCATATGATGGCTAATATTTCCCGTCGATTTCAATGCTAATTTCTTGAATTCTATCAACGACAAATGCCTCTCAACTAAACCTGGGCCCTCCTTGGCTTTCTACAATTATTTTAAGTTCGTCTGCTCATCATTAGTGACGTTGCCGAAAAGAGAGAGAGAAAAAATAAATTGTCGGTGGAGTACGGTGGCCATGGTAACTCACCTCTTGCCGCGTGGAATTTAGCCAGGGCGCACAGAGGCGCGTAGCGACGCGTAGCGACTTTGTGCATCCTTCGGGCAAACTCAATGAGTTGTCCTTGTACCCTGCCAGAGTACAAGTTAATCATGTCTTCACAGGGTGTGGTGGAGGCGGCCATGAACTCACAGGAGGACGCCACATACACACGCCTCGACCAATCAGGCTCCGCACGTCATCAGGGAGAAAGTCCACATGTTATTTATTTGTTTCTTTTGCCAAACAAATGACCAAAGTGTCATCAGCAGGCCCTTCTTGCTTGGATCGTGACCTTTGTCCACAGTTTTTCACCTCACAACTTTAACATGCTCGTTAGAAACAAGTCTGTATTCCTTGCTATATTGTACGAGAAAGGTAATTACCGCCTTCTTAATCTATGCCTGATATGCGTTTTTACTGGCAATTCATGTCTGTACACAATTTTTCAATTCCTTTCAAAAAAAAAATTTTTTTTAATTGTAATTTGTGCTATTACTAATGGTTAGATTCAGCTACATAAAGTACAGTAAGAATGCTCTAATAGAACCTATTCTTATGTTCGATGGAATTGAATAAACAGTGTAAGTGTAATAATAAGCATATATGATTGGTTCTTTCTTATTCGAATCTAACAGTTCCTTGAGGATAGTTTGTTTTCTGGCTTTTTCAAATTGAGGATATAAACTTACCCTATTAACAATGTGTCACAAATGAAGACGATCTCAATATTTTACATAATATATATCCGGTTAATTATTTGATTTCCAATTTATTGATATTAGTACTATTTGCTGTTTCTGTGGAAATGAAAAACTATTTTCTCCTCTATTCTTTGACTGTGAGACCACCAAGCAATCTAATGTCTTATTTCTTTAAAGCTTCTAAAGTGCCCGTACCCTTCATCTGAAACATGCTATTTGTTACTATAGTAACCCAAATGACAGTAGTTTTGTATATTTAATTAACTTGATCATTCTTTATGTCACAATTTGTGCCTTTCCAATTAAAATGTAATTCTATATTCCAATCCAGCAGATTTCAGCTTGATGATAATTGATAATTTTATATATTATGCTGATCACTCTTGTAATAAATTCTTAGCATGTTATTATTACTGTTATACGCAGATGTACTTGCAGAAAATTGTTTATGAATGTTGAAATGTTGTATAATTTAGTCACGCCATTAAGAAAAAACATTTGTTTCGCTCTTTTTCTCTCTCACTAAATTTAATCCCCAGCACGTTTCTCTATTTATTGGATAATATTTCATGTTTACAATTGTTGTATATGTCACGTTCTGTAAACCTTTGTCTTTGAAATAAAAGTTACATTTTTAAAGCACACTGATTGTTAGATCCAGTCTCTATAGAAAGTTGACTTGTTAATGGCATGTATAAAAATCATATTACTATTATAATAATAATAATTATTATTATTATGAATAATGAATATCATGAATTTGCCTTTTTTTTCTCGGGGGATGAAACCTAACTTCTGTTACTCACTGAAAAACGTACACTTTTTTTTTTTTTTTTTTCAAGGAATAGCCCTGTCTGATAATATATTGCTTTGGTGCCATTTTGGAGCAAATGAACTATGTTGAAGTGGGGGGGGAGGAGTTTCATTTAGACAGGCCATCACTCTGGCTAATAGAAAAGTGGTGCTTGGCTGCCATCTTGTGGCATCTATAGGTAATTACAAACCTTTCTGGGGAGGTCAGTTACTCGCAGATTTTCTCTATTCGTGGCAAGGTTTGGTACCGAGCACTGTAGTTTTACCCCTTTCACATGCTTTACATTTAAACTTTTTAATACACACCTTTTAAACACAATGTAAATGAATTTGAGCACCAAAAGCTGCATAAAAGGTACAGAAAACACAATACATTTTGTAGTGTCTGTGCTAGATACATGCATGCGTCTTTAAAAGGCGAGGCCTCATCTGCGTGAGTGTCTGGGCATGAGCTGTGGCCAACAGAATTTGCAATACAGCAGCGGTGCGAACAGTGAACTGCAATATTGTGGGGTAAAATAAAAAAAGTAATTTTTTTTTTGGTCATCTGCCTATTTATCAAAACATGCCCACGAGCAAGCCACTGTTACGCGACTGATAAGCGGCACATACTGTACTTGATTGCTCGGTGAAATTGTCCCCGTTGTGGCAATTGGGGGGTCTCCACATGCCACATACCACATACATACTGTAGGTATGTGACACGTGGAGACTGTATACAGTGTAGTGTATGAAGTGCTGCCTCCACAAGTGAAAATGCTCTTTAACTCACTTTTTTTTACGCACTCTCTGGGATTTGATTTGCCTTGGAGCAAATTAGGCAAAATTTAGTGCAGTAGTTGTTTGCAACCTGCAGGGGCGCTGTTGTTCACTTTGAACAGGTTTAAAGTCTGTCGAAGAGAACTGTAAATTTACAGGGAAAAAAGGAATTGTGATCGTCATATTCAAAAGGTTATGAAAATAGAGTGGCATTTTTTCAAGAAAATAAACAAAGTTACGAGGATAAAATCTGATAAAAAAAAGACGATTCTTTGATCATTAAGAATTTGAGAATGTTCATTAATTCATTTATCATGTCGAGGCAACTGAGGCAAAACGGACTGCATTACTTAGCTCCGAACAATAGAGGTGCTGTTGAGTCACTCAACTTGTTTGTGGTCTGAAGAATAAAATGGTAAAATTATTTACAAAGTTGTACTGTGTTAAAAGACATAGGAACATTAAAAGATAAGTCATTACAAGTATAATGTTTTCTTTTTTAATGAAAATGTCATAATTTCACAAAAATGCAACATGACAATAAGTTTGTATTTTTAAAAAATAAGGATTAATGGATCATTAAGAATTTGGTCGGTTGTGTGATTTGGATTAATTATGTCTTGAAGGAATTGAGCCTTTTTAAAAAAAAAAAAAATTGAGTCTTAATGCAGTTTACAGTAACACGCCATATCTGACAGAGTCAGTTTTACAAATTTAGGAATTTAATCAGAGTAGTGTGGAAGCCTGACATCAAAAACTGTTTTAAAAAAACAGCATATCAGCATTCTTTTTACACCAGCCATAATTTCTTCTTGCATTTTAGAGAAAGCGCATTAGCTATTGCAATTTCTTACGTCAATAGACATAATGGGCTGCTGCACTAAATTGTAGCCTAGCGCAGCCAGCATTAACTACATGATGAAACAGGTGAAAAAAATCGCAGTGCGGAAATAAATAAAATACAATAAAACTGATGCATAATCGTGAGATAGTATGATGAAACTCAACCCAAATAAACCTACTGGGAAACGTCATGTAACATGAACAAAGTATTATTTTTTTCAGTGAAAAGAAAATTATATCGCTACACTATATAATTGTTTTTTTGTGAAAAAGCTATTTGACATAAATAAATTATTTCTTTTTTTGGGGGTGAAAAAAATTGTATTGTCACATGAATAAAGTCTTACTACTTTTGTGGCAAAAGTCATAATGAAGTCTTATTTTTTCAGTGAAAATTTGTATTCGTACATTACTGTGTCCCTAAAGGGACATGAAAAAAAAAAAATTGTTTCTCATTCTAATGACAAGCTTTTTTTTAAATGTTTTTTTCCATGTCCCTTTAGGAGCTCCGTAATGTCTTACTTTTTCTGAAAAAAAAATCAATGTTATGTAAATTTACTGGAAAAAGTCCCAACGTTACAGGCTTATTTTTTGTGAAAGCAAAAAAAATCGGTGTTGGATGAATAGTCTTATCTTTGCACAAAGTCATAATTTCACTCCAATAAAGTCTCACTTTTTGAGAAAAAGTCATATTACTCGAATAAATGTTATTTCTTGTGTGTGAAAAAGTCTGATTCTCTCGTAGACGGCAAAAGGAGTTCAGAATATTCAGAGATCGTCCCATCCTGTTGAAGATGAGAAAAATAACAATTCACCAATTGACTCAGTTGAATGCCCGTCCTTGGGAAGGACGCTCAGTGGGTTGTCAGTGGGAAAAGGGCGGCCGTGTCGACATAACCGCTCGTTGCTGTGGTAGAGCGCATACAGCCGGCGCTCTTCTGGCTCGTATCGCCAAAGCTCGCCCCGCCCTCGCACCCGTCCGCCGACCCTTCCGACACACTCTGGAGCAGCAGCAGCGTGTCGTCGTTTCCTACCCGCTTCACCCGGCTGTAGTCCTGCTCCTGGAAGGGGGCCGGCGGGCAGCAGCCCTCCCTGCCGCTCCAGGGCTGGAGGATGACCACGTTGTCCTCCACGACTGTCTGCACACCCACGTACTCGATGGACCAGCGGGCGGGCGACTGTGTGTTACCGGACGCGACGATATTGACGTCGCTGCGGGCCTTGATTTGTTTGCACACCTGCCCCTCCGAAGGCCCCAGAAGCCTAGAGAGGCTGTCGGAGAGGCAGCGCCGAGGTCGGTCCGGTGGACTGGTAAACGCAGAAGGCCACGTCCTACCTCCCGTGTCTTTCCGTTCGGCCCGCTCCCCCGTGCCGTCCTCATGCTCTTTGGGCCGGCCGCACTTCTCTATCAGCAGGGTGTGACTGTCGCAGCTACCCCGGCCTGAGTCGCTGTCGGACGCCGAGCTCTCCAACTTGAAGCCGCCGCTGCCCCCGAGGTCCTTGCTCTTCTCCGACGTGGCCTCTCGCTCCTCTGGGATGTACACCTCCAGGTACTCCACCAGCAGGTCCTCGCTGTCGGACAACGACGACATCGCGGGGAAGTCGGACGCCACCAGCGCGCTGAAGATGTTCTCGGACTTGCCTTTCTGCACGGGAAGAACCATTTATCGTGACTACGTTTATCTAAATGAAGCTCCTCAACTCAATTCAACATAAGTCCTTGGCACCACGATGCTGCAAGATGGCACCAAAGCAACACGGTAGTGCCTTGAGATTTGAGTTTGATTTGTTTCGTGAACACGCTTGTAACTCAAAACACTTCTTTACCTGTTGAAATCAATGGAAATGGAATTAATGCATTCCAGCCTCTACCCTCCAAAAATGTAATGTTTTTCATAAGAAAAATACCACTGTAATATCATACATTAGAAAAACATACACCATAATTAAATAGAATGTAAATAATGATGAATTCATTGTGATTGTGTGGCGCCTTCTGTTGTATGTGCCTTGGCCACCTGAGTGCAGAAAATACAGACGTACTAATATACAGTGGACTCCTGCATATTCGCGGTTCGACATCCGCACTCACCTATTCACAGATTTTTTTTTTAATAGATATATTTGGGGGGGAGCACTACCCACGTTTCTCGCTTATTCACTATTTTTTCGGAATTTTGACCGACGTACATCTGGCATGACGGGTGGCGCAACTGTGCGCCAGGGGCGGGTTAGACCGGTTAGACCGGTGTTGGTAATTTCGCAGACGAGCACAGACCGGCGGATTTGACAGTGGGCAGGCTGAGCCTCTGTGGGTGTGTTTACAGCCGACTTCATTTGCCACCGATCAAAGCAGCTACTCTCATTCCCTTTATCTGTGAAGGAATGACAGTCTCAACGGAGACATCACTGTGCGTAAGAGGACAATGCATAATCGCAGCAATCCGTGCGTGCTTGGAGCATTGCCACTGCTCTGGCCGTGTTGTGGCAACAGACAATGTGAGCAGGTCCCCTTATTAAATACAGAGCTGGTGAGAACCGCTGGCGACCTAAATATGACAAGGGACCTCAGTATCGGTCACCTGATCAAACTCACCAAAATTGTGCTAGACCAGCAGTCTACCCTCGTAGTCCAAGATTAGGACGTGGCCTGAGCAGGTGTAAGTTTAGACTGACTTTCTGCCACCAAATTGTCACTCCGTCATGCGCATGTCCTAGGACACACCCTTACTACGCTGGAATGCCCAGCTTGGCGCAGACCGGTCTGCCAAATTGGCAAACATGCGCAGCGAGCCTTGCGCTGTACTTTTACTGCTTTGGCCTGAGCAGAAAAACAGCAAATAGGTGAGTTTTTCAGCAACCAATATAGGTTGAAAAAATTATAATAAACAGGTGCATCCATAAGACCGTGAATATGCATAGGAATGCTGTAAATGGCACCAATACTGAATGGCGGGACGAAATAGACCCAGCAATTGTTAGAGCTTATCAGAGGCAGGAGGGCACCTGCCTGTAAAGCCCCTTTTACACTGCCCGTAAAAGATGGCATTTTTCCGCTTGTTGGGTATGTCGCTGTTCTGTATAACTAACAATAACATGGAATGGAGAGAGGGGGGTGTCGGCCTAACAATTTCCCGGCTTTGGCTGTAGGGCACTTGGGTGTAAAGCTGCTTTAACACAGCCATGTAAGAGCTGAAATGTTTCTTTTTTACGTGTCGCTGGATCAGAGGTGGGACAGCAGTGCCTAGAAAAGGTAGCATTTCTGCCCTTTTTTCACGTCACCGTTCTGTATAAAAGGCACCGACACTGAATGGGAGGACAAAGTGGACCCAGCAATTGTCCATCTTTAAAAAGTATTATCATAGCCATAACAGCGGTGGGAGAGCACCTGTGTGTAAAGCCCCTTTTACACTGGCTGCAGAAGACGGCAATTTTCCAGCTTTGTTCCGTGTTCTCACAGAATGGGGGAGAAAGTCGATGCAACAATGTCTGCCTTTTTTATGTCACTGTACTTTTTGGGGGTATTGTCCACCCAATGTTGAAAGAAATAAAAGAGGCTATTACCTTTAGAAGCTGCTGATCAAATCCTTCTATTTTAGGACCAGGGACTGGTGGTAGGAGGCAGTGTTTCAAGCTTGTCAGATGAATAAAAAGAGAAACATCAGGATTGCAACAAGAGATCCCAACCAGGGCTGAAAAAATAGATGTGGGACGACACACTTCTTTCTGGTGTCAACACTTCTCTTTACCTGTGACTATTCATGTGCAGCAACCACGTGCCGATGAGGAAGATGAAGGCACAAATGGCTGTAATGACGATCCACGCTGACTTTTCCCGATGGAAATCTTGATGGATTATCCAAAAAAAAAAAAAAAAAAAAACATCACAAACACACACATCAATCTCCTGTATTGTTGTAGAATTCCTCCTGTTGTTGGAGTCCAGGTTACAATTTTTTTTTTTATGATCACTAACATGACAACATGGGGAAAGAGCTTGTAATGTGTGTGTGTGTGTGTGTGTGTGTGTGTGTGTGTGTGTGTGTGTGTGTGTGTGTGTGTGCGATGTCTTACAGTCAGGAAAATGGATGTGGGAGGCACCGCTCCATTCACTCCAAAATCCGTGGTCGGGCTTGCAGCGCACCTGAATGAGGTACGAGCCACCGGAGCGCAGGCTAAAAATGTTGAACAGCTTCTGCTGGCCGGCCATGTGAGTCTGAACACACACATTCAAATTGTATTGTGGAAAATATTGAAATTGAATATAATGGAGGTTCAGACCTCTGCCAAGATGGAAGAAGATTATTACGAAAAGCAAGTTCGTAATGTACACTATATTGCCAAAATTATTCACTCACCTGCCTTGACTGACAAGATTTGAAGTGATATCCCATCCTCAATCTATGTGGTTTAATATATTGTTGGTCTACCCTTTGCTGCTATAATAGCTTCAACTCTTGCGAAAAGGCTTTCAACAAGGTTTAAGAATAAGTTTATGGGAATTTTTGGAGGGGCAATCAAAAATTATTGGAGTTTGGCAATGACTGACCGCATCTAGAAAAAGTACAGTCTCACAGGTTTACAAATATCCAGGAGTCACTGCTTTTAATTTCTTTGGAAGAAGAAAAATACGATAATCAGGAAGAAAAATGTAAAAAAGCAAAAAAGGCATCTGCACTGTAGGAGCGAAAGAGAGAATACATCCCCGAAACTGCCAAGCTATAGAAATTCACTTCCAGAACAATTTGTCCGAATTTGTCTGAATTTCCATATTTTCAAAATTATGTGAAGAACATTATCAAAAATATCTCTCTATGGATTAATTCGCCTTTACCAATTCTATTTTCAAGCTTCAACCAAAGAATTTCTTTTTGGTCATCTCTTTTTTTGTCAGTAGACAACTTCCTGGTTCATGGAGAATGGGTGGTGGTGGTGGTGGGGTCTTTGATGGGGCCGGTGGACCGCACATTCTGTCAAATTCTGCCGAATCCATCTCTCGTGCCTCGCAAGTGTTATATACAGGTATGCCACGGCAGGTATAGTAAGGTAAATTCAACACCAGGCTTAGCTGTATAAGAGCTGTAGGTGGCGAGTGTAGGCACTTTTCTGCATGTGACGGTGTCCTTCTGCATTTTTGTGTTAATTTTCTCTCAAACACCAGTTTAACCAACTGGGCCATTTCTTTTACGAGCCATTGCACGCCTGTGGTCTAAAAATAAGAGTGGACAATGGAGGCGGCAAATGTTAGGCCAAGTTTGAAAGAAGTCAGCTCACTTGGCATTGCTATCAGATGCATGTGGTACAGTACTTTGACAGGTTGTGATGTGACCATATGCAAATGAACAAAATTGCTTTTCTTATTTTTATTTTCTTTTTATATTTATCTCACTCTTAGTGGGTTCAATAAATATCATTACAGTACACATAGATTACAAAACTATTCAGTTTGGCACAAAAAGTAACTCCTTCGGGGAAGGGTTCACACCATAATAGTTTATTTTCCTCAACACGTGCCACCCTATGCGTAGTTTAGCAGAAATAGCATTTTGTAATTTTTGTGTAACCCTGTTTACTCCACAAATTCCACAAACAAAACAATACCTCCTACATTCGTGTTTTGTGCTTGCCGGGGGTAAAGATCCGAGATAACAGTGCATTCAACACATAGAGCGGGGATTTCATCCAGTGTCCTAATCCGAGGGAGCAGCTGGCACTCGAGTGAGGCATTTGGGCTCAGGTTTCGGCCATTAGCCGCTGCCTTGGAGACGCCCCTCAGAACGGGCTACTCCACATCCACGAAGGCCACATGACGCGGACGAAAGGTTACCTCTACGTACCTCCCACTCCTTTTCCCTCTCCGACCGGATGCGAATCTCGTAGACGAGCGTGATCCAGCCGGAGCGAGTGTCAGCCTTGCAGGGCGGTTCCCATGCCACTCGCAGGAAGGGCCAGCCTTTGTCCTCCATGACGCTCAATGACACGTTCTCAGGAGGGTTGGGCTGGACTACGGAGCATTAGAACAACAAACAATTTATCATTCAGTCACTTGGTAGTAGGAAGGGTTTATTTTTAGGAATTTAAATTTGCAAACAAATATTCTTTTTTGCTTAAATTCCTAGTGAATAACTATAACAACCAAGAAAAACGGAGATTGGGTTTACGATTCAATTAAGTACTGGTTAGTAAAAAATAGCATTTATACAGTGTGAATGCTGAGAGATGTTGAGCTAAAATGCCCCCCCGCCCCGCCTCCGCCCTAAAAGAGCTCCGCACATCACTCACTAGGCCACACAATTACAGCGGCTGAAATAAGTATTTAACACGTCACGATTTTTCTGACTAAATATACTTCCAAAGGTGGTATTGACCTGAAAATTTCACCAGATGTTGGGAACACCCCAAGCAATCCATACATTCAAAGAAAGTAGAACAAATAAGATCAGAAATTAAGTTATGTGTAAAAAATGTGAAATGACACAGGGAAAAAGTATTGAACACATGAAGAAAGGGAGGTGCAAAAAGGCGTGGTATGCCAAGACAACACCTAAAATCTGTCAATAATCAAACAGCAATCCAGCCCCATGTCAGTGCAAATGAACATCAGCTGGTTCAGTCCTAATTGATGGCCTACAAAAAGGTCTCATTTTCAAGGTGTGAGTCAAGACACATCTCATGATGAGTTAGAACAGAGAGCTGTCTCAAGACCATCGCAAACTAATTGTTGCAAAACATACCGATGGCATTGGTTATAGGCGCATATCTAAGCTTCTGAACGTTTCAGTGAGCACGGTTGGGGCCATAATACGTAAGTGGAAAGTCAATCATGCCAGCATAAATTTGCCTCGATCAGGTGCTCCTCACAAGATTTTTGAAAGAGTGGAAAGAATAGTCAGAAGAGTTGTCCAAGAGCCAAGGACCACCTGTGGAGAGCTTCCAAAAGACCTGGAATTAGCAGGTACTGTTGTCACTAGGAAAACAGTGAGTAATGCACTCCGCCGCCATGGCCTGTATGCACGAAAAAAAAAAGCATGTCAAAGCTTGCTTCTATGGAAAGAACTGAAACTCAAGGTCCATAAAAGAAGCCCACGGAACCTTCAAGATTTGAAGACTGCTTGTGTGGAGGAATGGGCCAAAATCACACCAGAGCAATGCATGCAACTAGTTTCTCCATACAGGAGGCATCTTGAAGCTGTCATTGCAAACAAAGACTTTTGTACAAAGTATTAAGTAAATACCAGTTGGCGTGTTCAATACTTTTTCCCTGTGTCATTTCACATTACACAAAACTTAATTTCTGAGTTTATTTGTTCTAATTTCTTTGTACGTATGGTTTACTTGGGTTGTTCCAACAGCTAGTGAATTTTTTTTTATTATTGACAGATCTTAGGTGTTGTCTTGGCATACCATGCCTTTTTGCACCTCCCTTTCTTCATGTGTTCAATGCTTTTTCCCTGTGTCATTTCACATTTTTACACATAACTTAATTTCTGATCTTATTTGTTCTACTTTCTTTGAATGTATGGTTTACTTGGGTTGTTCCAACAGCTGGTGAAATTTTCAAGTCAATAGCACCATCGGAAATATATTTAATGAGAAAAACGATGGCGTGTTAAATACTTATTTCAGCCGCTGTATATTTTACAATGCAGTGCTATTTTTATTTTTTTCAAAAAGCTACAGAAAATGCTGGAACGGATTAATGGCATTTCAATTCATTTCAATGGGGAAAATATACAAGTAAATTGATCACAAATTACACACAAAAAGCCAAAGAAAACCCACAATAGTTAATCCTTTGCTGCTCACTGTGCTGATTTTGTGAGATACCCTACGTCGGTTGGAACTCTGATGTTTTGTGTGACTTTAGAGGACTACATTTAAGTAAATATATCAGTCACACTGGTGGTGATGGTAATCTGAAAAGGTATCAGAATCAAGGCAACTGTACTGTTGTTGTTTGTTGAAGACGTTCCACCTTTAATCCAAAAGGCTTCCTCAGTTCTAAATTTTAGTTGTGAATTTATGCCTCGGTGGGTGTGTCCCCTGGGGGTGGTCAACAATAGGGTGCGGTTGTTGTTGATGGATGTGGTTAGTGAAACGACCGTCCTGCATACCAATCAATCGTTCGCTCGTCTTGTGACAAAACAGCTAATTAGATCCACTCTTCCTGTTAAATGAGGCGATCTTTGGGGAGAGATATCAAGACTTTGTTATAGGCAGACAATAGGTGACGCCTCAAACCTCCCCCTCTGACTCGAGACAGCTTTTCTAGTTTGGTTTAGATGGCTTTTTTTTTTTTTTACATCAATTTCAACCCACCGGTCCTCCCTATCCAAAATTTGGATAGGGAGGAATTTGGACGTTGGATGTCGCTTCTTCTTGAGATGCAAATGAACTGATAATTCTGAGCTTGAAGAAGCCGGCCGTCGATGTTGCCGTTCCGCGAAGAAAAAAAACCAAAAAAAAAACCATTTCACTAAAAAGAGAGGACCCATTTAAGGTTAAGCATTCTCAAGGACAAGACGGCTACAACATGATGGCCACACACGGCCCCTCACCGATGTAGACCACGTCGACATCCACGGGGTCGGCGAAAGTGCTGCCCAGTCGGTTGGTGGCCACCACGGTGATGTTGTAGTTGACCCAGATGGACGTGTCGTTCTTGTTGAAGAAGCAAGAGTTCTGCCCGGCCGTGAAGTAGTCAGGGCACTCGTACACAATGTCAGAGCTGAAGGCACGAGAGGGGGAGCGCAAGTAAACAAGAGTGGGTGGGAGAGAGCACCATTACTGCACTTGAAAGGTAAATGATTGGTGATGACTTGTTGTGTAAACGCTCCATAGAAATGGACAAAATATGCACAGCACAAGTAACTACAATATAGGTGGGGAAATGTGCTTGGCAATAGGTGGCTGAATTAATAGCCATGTGAAAATTGCCAAAGGCATTATAAACGGACTTGGTGGGTGATAAAGCGGCAAAGAAGAATTCATTTCGCAACAGAATAATAGCTGTGTAATTTCTCAAGATCATTAATGTGCCTTCCTTTGATTTGGTTGTTTGTTGGAAGCCACGTACCCTAAGTTGCTGTATTGTGCCCCATGACCATAGACAAGGGGTTGCAAATTGTTATGACATGATTAAGAGTAGGCAGCACGGTGGATGACTGGTTAGCAGATCTGCCTCACAGTTCTGAGGACCCGGGTTCAAATCCAGCTTCACGTCGGTGGAGTTTGCATGTTCTCCCCGTGCCTGCGTGGGTTTTCACCGGGTACTCCGGTTTCTTCCCACATTCCAAAAAAAACATGCATGCTAGGTTGATTGAAGACTCTCAATTGCCCGTAGTTGTGTATGTGTGCGCAAATGGTCGTTTGTTTCTGTGTGCCCTGCGATTGGCTGGCGACCAGTTCAGGGTGTACCCCGCCTCTCGCCCGAAGATAGCTGGGATAGGCTCCAGCACGCCTGCGACCCTTGTGAGGAGAAAGCGGTGCAGAAAATGGATGGATGGATATTTACAAGCATTTTTTTGTTACCAATCCCCCTTTGAAAAGAAATGTAATAATTGAAAAACATGTTTTTATAGGCTTCTGATTTCAAAACTGGTTATTCATCAATGTGTTGTGTATACTGTAAGTACAGTATATGAGGTAATCTTTCATTTATATGGGTCCACAGTCGTAGCGGCACTCCGAGGGAAGTCATAACTGCGATGTGGCCCGTGACAAAAATGAGTTTGACACCCCGGCTTTACACGATGATACCATTTTTTTAATGGCGTGCCACCTGACGGATCGAAAGTCATCTGGCCCCTGCGCCTTGAGTTTGACACCTGTGATCTAAATTGATCAGCATAGCGGGTATTTCATTTTGATGTATGTGTCTATTGATATATCGATCTTCTAATATTATCAAGTTTCTGGCATAGGGCTGCAGCTATCGAACATTTTAGTCTTCGAGTATCCTACCAAAACTCTTTATCAAATAATCGGGTATTCGGATGAATTCTATTTTTGCTTCGTTAAAGAGCAATTATGAATACACAAGAGAAAAAAAAAAGACAAGTCACTTAAAAATGAATGACCAATTGTTTTTTGTCTGTTTTGAGATAATCAAGCTCTTTTGTCTTCAAGTCACATTGAGCTCCAAACTGTATTTTCTTGTCTCGAAATATTTCAGTGAGGCAATTTCAAACAAATAAAAAAACAACAACACATTTTTCTTAAACTTAGCATTTTTTCTTCTTAGCATAAAAAATGTTGTTCATTAGTGTTCTCTAACAAACCACCGAGGTCTCGTGATTGTAAGGTCACGAAATGTGAAAAAGTTCAAGGGGTATGAATACTTTTTTCAAGACACTGTATAGCCATTCATGTTATCCATTAGCTGCTTCATATTCATACTCCCGAAATCCACTCTCTCTTTGTTCTCCCACTCTGACTGCTTCGGCCACTCGAACATTCCCAACATTTGTCATTCTCTTTATCTTTTCCTCTCTCTCTTCACAACCCCCTATTAACAGGTCCTCTTCACTACATTCACAGTTCCTATCTCCGGTATTTATATAAATTATTATATAAAACAAACAAAGTTTTATTTAGATATATTACATAGGGATTCAAATGCTTTGGGGCTTTTTATACAGTTCTATTTGTTTGATAAAAGATTGTCTTGCTGGTTGTGTGTGGCACATGGGTCGCAGGTTGCTCAACTCTGTTGTACAATGCACTAACCGTGTCCGGTTCGGTGGATACTGAAATCCATGCGGCTTAGCTCTGTGTAATCTTTATGTTGTTATGGCTGTCTTCGAGCCACCAGGTAGATGCCAGCAACAGACAATGCAATACTTTCCCATTCACTTAACGCATTCATCAGGGTCCACTTGACATTTGCCCCACAAGGATGAAAACAATGCGAGGTGAAATAGAAGACGAGAAAAAAGGGAAGTCCTTACCTTTCTTTGCTGTAGTACAGCGCGTATGTGGTGGGCAGTCCTCCGTCTGAGCCAGGCTGCCACCAGCAGGAGAAGGTTTCTTTTTCGGGAGAGCGACAGCTGGTCAGTGTGGGCTTCCCTGGCGGACTGTGACCTGAGAGGTGGACAGGGAGGAAGCTTCACATCATAGGGATTTGGGAGGATACCCATTTTTCTCATGGTCATTAAGTCATGCCCTGCTTTCAAATGTCAAACCAACAACTACATCCCATTCTTTTTAACGCAACTATTAATCATAACATACTCGGGCATGAAAGACTAAATCTTTTTTGTCGTCGATGCTGAGGTCATAATACTCAAGTCGACGTTGATCCATCGATGACGTGATCGATATTTTAAGTTGAAGTTGTCAACTCGCTGTGCCCACTTTTCGCCTCCAAGCACAACGTTGCTCACTCATTTTCCCCACCAACCTCGATTGCACTGGCCGCACTTCCAACTCGTTCATCCAGTCACATTCAGACACTTGCTCAGCTAATCATATAAAGGTAACTTCATAGCCTCACAGACAGTCAGAACCTGTACAACTGTAACACCAATTCATGTAACACAATTGCAGGGTTGCTACTCGCTGCAGTTTATAACAGAAGTATACAGTTATAAGGGAATGCTTTGTATGGTGGAGAGAATGCTTTGCAACAATGTATTGTACCAAATGTAGCAAATCTGCACTTGTGTTACGTGGATTGTTTAATAAGATCCCACTGTCTGTGATTGGAGATTGTTGTGAAGCGTCCATGGAGTTAATGCCAAAAGACGTGATTGCCGATTAATCGACTTCAAGCTATAATCGTCATTGTGCAGTGTGAATACAAAAACAAGATGAAGTCAAGTTAAATAAGCCTACAGAATTAGCTTTTCTTCTACATGACAAAAAATAGATGAGAATGAAGTTGTAATTTTTGCAGCAGTCTTAATATTATGGCAAAGATGTAATTTGACTCGAATCAAGTCATAATTTTTGGGTTATGAAGTCTTCTTATTACAAGAAAAAAGTTGCCATATCACAGGAATAAGAGTCATAACAATATGCACAAGCTTTGATATAACAAGAAAAAGACAAATTTATCAATTGTGATGTTTTGGACCCCCCCCAAAAAAAAAAAATCAAATGAGACTCAAAATGTAATTTTTGCAACAGTCTTAATGGTACGAAAAAAAAGACAATGACAGATTGTGACCTTTAAAACAACAGGGCAAACCAGACCAGACACTTTGTGAAAACAAGTGGAAGCAGGAAGCGGATTGGCTGTGGACACAACCTCTTTCAAGAATGTACCTCTTGCGCATGGTGTGATGACCATCAACAGCAGCCAGGTCAACTCCAGAACGTTCCTCATCGCGTCACGGCACACTTGAGGCCTGCTGGATGGACAGAAAACATCAACAAACAATATAGGTGAAGGGGGATGTGGCAAGGGTGTTTTTGTTATGGAAATTCCTTATTCCCGCTCAAAACGTCATGAGAAAGTTTTTGGGCATTTCATGAGAATAAAACCTGAATGTTATGGGGGCGGGTGAGTAACTCATGTGAGTAAGAGAGTAAGTAAAGAGGAAAAGAATGAAGTCATAATTTTGAACCAAAACGTTTTCTTGACAAAAGTCGTAATATAATAAGAAAAACTGATGTAGTTTGATAAGAATAAAGTCATAATTTTCTTTTCTTTTATGAGAACATTCATTTTATGAGTAATATTCAGAGGAAAAGTGGTCATATTAAGAAAATAAATTCTGATAGTCATTAAAAAATGACAAAAATGTGATGATATGAGAATGAAGAATGAATCTTTGTGACAAAAGACTTAAATTATGAGAAAAATATTATCTCCTTAAGCGAATAAACTCAAAGGTTTTACAACATGAAGTCTTACTAAAACAAGAAAGTTTCATGTTATATGACCCAAGTCATATTTGGGCAAAAAATCTTAATATTTCGAAATGCCAACATGGTAAAATACAGTGAAGTCCCCAAACTTGAAAGAGTCTGCATTAAAGCACTTAATGATTTTAAATGGTCTCTACTTTTCTTTTTTTGACTTTTCTATCATAATAAAAAAAAAAACTTTTTCTCGGGTAAAACTGTTTAAAGCTTCGTTCCTGTAAAACCAAGCCTTTTTTGTTCATTTCTGATTTTTTTGTTTTGTTCCTTTTCGCATAACATTTGCAGGTTTTCGCATAATATTTGCAGGTATTCCTTTGTTTCAGTCATACGTCTCAGTTCACGCAATTTCCGTAAATGTACTACTTTTTTCTCGTGAAAGGACAACTTCATTTTTCTGAAATTATGACTTTTGGGGGGACAAAGTCAACACTACAATTTTCCAACTTTTTTCAGCTTTTAGACGCAGTGTAAAATGGACTACAGTTGGCAACCAACTAGTAATGCACTTTACTGCCACTTACTGCCCGCTTGTCTGTAACGCACTGGGGCTGTTTTGCATTTTACATTTACTGTACAGGGTACCCCTCTTTCCTATTTGCAAATTCACATAGTATTGTAATTTTTTTCCAGGGGGGTAGGGGGATTAAAAAATAAATTACAAGTTAAAATCGTAACCCGAGGTCCTGCATCGCTTTACTGCCGTTTTGTGAAATTTAGGTGCCATGAAACTATGTGGAAGTGAATTGTGGAGCGTCACTTAGACAAACGTTGTGCTTTGCTCCCATCTTGTGGCATGGCTCGGCAATTATAAATCTTTAATGTCACCCAAATTTAACGTATAGCACTCTTGGCAAGAATACAATGAAGAACTCGTTCCCCTCAAATAAACAGAGCAGATTAAACAACATATTCATTTTAGATACTGTATTTTCCTCTTCGTGGGGTTTTGTACTAAGGATTAAACATTAAAATAAACACAATCCCCTCTATTTCTGTCTACCTCTACCAGCTGGCACATCCAGCGTAAGCGATTGCATAACTGGGCTGCGGCTAGCGCTTAGTGTTGCTGGTGCACAGCGTGACCCTTTCCAACTCTGAACCCGCCTAGGACGGCTGACCCGTAAGCTATCTCGCTAACTAGAGGAGCACATCTGGCGATATGGCGGAACACGTACTTATACACGCGGCACGCCAAGCATGTTGGGTGAAGCGAGTGGCAATCACGACGCTACCCTGCTAATCTCATGCTATCATACCTGTTGAGTTAACCTACAGCGCCACCTCTTATACGCTCTCCTTGATGGTACCTCAATAACGTCACCATGATCTGCTAATTGGCATTAAGGTCATGCCACTGGATTAGCTTCCTGCTGTATATAGCGAGGCTTACGTAACCAGAGGGCCGACACTCAATAAGCTCCTAAGAAGAATGGAGCGTGCCAAAAAAAAAAAAAAAAAAAGCGTCAACTGTAAAGCCCTTCAATGACGCGCAGGGACGTGTCACGGCATGTTAAACTTAACGCCGCGAACTAGTGGGCAAATTTTCATTGTGAGGTGTCCCCCACCACGGGTGACCTCATCCCGAATTGTACAGGTAAATATATATCTTAAACTGTTAGACCTACTAACCCGAAACAAATGCCACACGGTGCCACCCAAGTGGAAATACTTTAAGACATTTTGACACCTTTTTCCCCATTTCACTGATCTATTTCAACGTACAGACACAAAATGGGTGAAATCAATCCAGCTATTTTTAACCTTCTGAGGCAGTATCAGAGCAGTAAAAGAGGTGGGACACCACCTGTATGTAAACACATTCACACAGGCTGGAAAATATGTCATTTCTCCACTTTTTTCCTTGTTGCTGTTCTGTGTTCTGTAAAACAAAACCCGCAGGAAATGGGGGGAGGAACTCAGTCAGCAAACTTTCTGCCTTTGGAGGACGCATCAGCGTTATAACAAAGGCTTGACGCCACATGTCTATTTATCCCATTTCACACAGCCTGTAAAAGATGTACAGTCATTTTGACACCATTTCCCCCCATGTTGCTGTTCCGTATGACAGGCACTGACGTGGAAAGAAGGGTATAAAGTCGCCCTGGAAATTTCTGCCTTCCTCGGTAGTACTTGAGCAATGACAGAGGCACAGGACATTGACTGCCAGAAGAGAACTTTTCACACAAGTTACAAGTCACCTTTTTCCGCAGATTGCAATTCTGTATAAAAAGGACTGAGTTGGAATTGGCATTTTCCATCTTCTGAGGTAATATCACAATCATGTAACAGAGGCAGAATGGTGCTTGTGTGTGAATCTCTTTTAACACAGCCTGTAAAAGATATCGGTTTTACACCTTTTTCCATTTCATTGTGTATAAATGGTATTGCCACACAATAGTGGGTGGGGGGGGGGGGGGGTACTTGGTGTAAAGTCACTTTTACACTGCTTGTTACAAATTCCGTGTTACTGTTTCGTATAAACATCATCAAAACAGAACAAACTCCACACAGCAATCTTTTTGCCTCATGAGGTTGTCTCAGTGTTGTCACAGAGGCAATTAAGACGCATGTTGCTTTTCTGTATAAACAGCAATAACACAGAATTGCATTCTTCTTATGGCATTTTCTGTCTTCTGAGGTAGTATCACTGTCGTGTACCAGAGGCTGAATGGTGCCTATCTGTAAAGCTCTTTTAACACAGCCTGTAAACCATGTCTTTCCCATGTCGCTGTTCCATATAAATGACAATGGCAATGAATGGGGGGGGGGGAAGTTGACCTTGCAATTTTCCACCTTCTGAGGAAGTATCAGAGATGTAACAGAGGCTGGATGTCACTTGTGTATAACCCCCCTTTCACACAGCCTGAAAAAGATGTCATTTTTACATAATTTTGTCTCTGTTCTGAATAAACGGCACATTCTATAGTTATTTACCACTTACCATAGAGTAAAATACGCCGACGACACGTCAGGGATAACCTAACCTAACCTGCTAAATATTTGAAATTCCAGGTTTTCTGGGAAAAGGGGCAAAAGCACTTATTCACAGGACATTTTCTGACCCTTTCATAGTCAAAATAAGCAAAAAAAAAGTCCAGGCAGACATTTTGAAGCTCAAAATTTTGAAGCTCAAAATGTCTGCCTGAGATAAGTGCGAATAAAAACATTGATTGAAAAAAAATAGAGTAATTCTCTGTTTGTAGTGTGTGGCGTGAAACATTGTTTTATATGCTTCTGTTATAGAAATGAGGTACTCACAGTATTTTTCCATGGGGGGGAGGTCATTGTCGAGGTTAAGAGACTGGAGCCAATGGCCGCTTTCGCATAGCATCAGCTGAATCAGGTAAGCTAATCAACAGCAAACACTGCTCAATACTTGGAATGATTTGCAGCTGGTGGATGAGTACAATGTTACACTAACTTACAGTAAGTTACTGTAAAAACCCTAGGAAATGTCTAACAGTGTACCTCAGGTGACTTTGGGCGAGAGGTGGGGTACACCCTGGACTGGTCGCCAGCCAATCACTGGGCAACCTTCTGGACAATTTAGAGTCCTCAATTACCCTAACATGCATGTTTTTGGTATGGAGGAGGAAGCCAAAATACCCACAGAAAACTTCTGCAAGAACTGAGAGAAAATGCAAACTCCACACAGTTAAGGCTGGAGATGAGATTCAAACCCCAGACCTCAAAACTATGAGGCAGACATTCTAACCACAAAATCTGCCGCGCTGCCCACTGCATTGGAGATAAATAAATGTCTTGAAAAAGGCCTCATCTTTAACAGACAAATGAAAAAACATCCCGGGCCACTTTTTGCGGCAATAGGACAAAGTGCATATTATCGTAATTGAATGAGTGAAATCCTTATTGTAACATCACTGACAGTAAATGTGCTGCAATAGACTTCCTCTAGCCTGTGTAATAAAGGACTAATTCAGCCACAATAATGACTCAAAAGCTTATATATACAGTACGCACAGTTCAAAAGCAAGCATTTAGGTTATTTTCCTGTGATTTTTGTTGTTGTTTCTACGAAATGCTCGCTTTTTAGACAGGCTAAAGAGAGAACATTGGCAAAGGCTGGGTACAAATGAACAGTGGAGGAAGCTGAATGGGTTTTTCTTTGAGTGATAGTCTTGTAAAGCAGCAGCAGCAGCAGCAGCTCACATAGGTACAATGGAGTGTGGTAATTGTCAGCCTAGGAGTAGCCGTAAAAGCAAAATTACATGTCAATCTCAAATGAAGCCAGTCCTAAGTGATGTCAAAGCAGTAGTCTTTTAATTTTTTTTACAAGAATTTTGACAGCTTTTTCAGGAATTATATACTTTAAAGTCCCATAAAAGAGAATTGATCAAAATCTTGCAAGACACCAGCTTGGTAAGAATCTAAAAGATGAATTTCAGAAGTTTATTTTTTTTTCTTTGGTTTTTTTTGTGACGCCGCTATAAAGGATGGGCATAACAATCGACGAGTTGATCTGAAAGCGAAATGGAGGGCAACCATTAGAGGGGCTCTTGTTTGAGTCTCAACTAGTTTGCTGTTTAAAATAGACCCACATGACGTATAGGTAAGTTCATCTATTTGTTATATATATTTTAAAGTTGACACATTATGGAAAATGGACTCAATAGAGTATAGTATACAATATTTGGGTATCTGGAGTGCATGTCCACCCATCAAGTGTGAAATTAAACAACCAATTCACTTTTTAGGTATCTTCCTATTTCTGAAAATGGGTCTGCAAACAAGCCCTTCTTCTTGGGCAGATTTGCTTGCTTTACATAATAGCCAGCAGCGCCACGAGTTTCTCCCCCCATGACATCCACAGCTAGGCTGGGTGAAGATCCCAGAGCCACTCTGCGGAAGTGTGGAACATTATCATGCAGAAACATCCATATCCCTAACGGGTGCGAAACCCCAGTGAAAACACTGGGTCACAATTTGTTTTTTTGTTTTTTGCAAGTTGTCTGTGTTTTGTCAACTGATTTAAGACAATTTTGCATCGCTCCAACTGCCGGAGACAAATTCCTTGTGTGTTTTTTGGACATACTTGGCAAATAAAGATGATTCTGATTCTGATTCTGATTCTGATCCTGATTTTGATTCTGGTCCTGATTCTGAATCCGAAAATTACATTGGTCTTGTTCAGGTCAGGTTTTTATGCTAAGATGTTAACAGTTTATTAATCAAATGTTACAAACTTCACTTAAAGTATCTTTAATAGTAGACTGATAAAAGTAAGTACCTGTAAATTGAATTTTTCATCGTCATGGTTCAAACTTCAGGGCATGCACCGTAACAATAACATAAAAGAAACGTGGCCATAGTTAAAAAAAAGTTGACCTGAGTGAGCAAAACCAATGTAATATTTGGATTCAGCACATTAAAAGTGTCCTAAAAGTGTCAGCTAAAAAAAAAATCTTAGAAATTTTTGGCTGACCAGTGTTATGTAAAAAATTATACTTAATTTATTTATTTTTTTAAACCTGTCCTATTCAGCTCCATGGCCTTGCAGAATAGTGGATCTGTATGCCTTTGTGCTGGAACAGTTTTGCTGTGCAACAGGGGAGTTTGAAATACTCCCTCTGCTCAATTTGTATTTTTTTTTTTTTCTTATTTTTTAATCTGATGTCCCCTCCTGGAAGCCGTCACCTTATCGTGGTGGAGGGGTTTGTGTGTCCCAATGATCCTAGGAGCTAAGTTGTCTGGGGCTTCACGCCCCTGGTAGGGTCACCCATGGCAAACAAAAACCCCTATGAAGAAAGAAACAAATGGATCTAGGTTTCCCTTGCCAGGAAGCGGGTTACCGAGGCCCCCCTCTTGAGCCAGGCCTGGAGGTGGGGCTCGAAGGCGAGCACCTGGTGGCCGGGCCTGCACCCATGGGGCCTGGCCGGGCACAGCCCGAAAGGGTAACGTGGGTCCCCCTTCCCATGGGTTCACCACCTGTGGGAGGGGCCATAGGGATCGGGTGCAGTGCGAGCTGGGTGGTGACCAAAGGCAGGGACCTTGGCGATCCGATCCCCGGCTACAGAAACTGGCTCTAGGGATGTGGAATGTCATCTCTCTGGCAGGAAGGTGGTGTCTGAGGTCGATAATATTTGTTATGGACAGAATTTCAAGGCGCAGCCGAGGCGTAGAGGGGGTCCGGTTTGCAGGTGATATGGTTCTGTTGGCTTCATCAAGCCGTGATCTCTGAACTGGAGCAGTTCGCAGCCGAGTGTGAAGCGGCTGGGATGAGAATCAGCACCCCCAAATCTGAGATATGGTCCTCAGTCGGAAAAGGGGGGCGTGCCCTCTTCAGGTCGGGGACGAGATCTCTGCCACAAGTGGAGGAGTTCAAGTATCTTGGGGTCTTGTTCACGAGTGAGGGAAGAATGATGCGGACTTTGTATCGGTCCGTTGTGGTAAAGAAGGAGCTAAGCCGAAAGGCAAAGCTCTCAATTTACCGGTCCATCTACGTTCCTACCCTCACCTATGGTCACGAGCTGTGGGTCGTGACCGAAAGAACAAGATCCCGGATACAAGCGGCTGAAATGAGTTTCCTCCGATGGGTGTCTGGGCTTTCCCTTCGAGATAGGGTGATAAGCTCGGTCATCCGGGAGGATCTCAGAGTAGAGCCACTGCTCTTCCACATCGAGAGGAGCCAGATGAGGTGGCTGGGGCATCTGATTCGGGCGCCTCCCTGTTGAGGTGTTCCGGGCACGGCCCACCAGGAGGAGACCCCGGGGACGACCCAGGACACGCTGGAGAGACTACGTCTTTCGGCTGGCCTGGGAATGCCTCGGGATCCCCCCGGAAGAGCTGGATGAAGTGGCTGGGGAGAGGGAAGTCTGGGCGTCCCTGCTAAAGCTACTGCCCCCGTGACCCGACCTCCAATGAGTGGTAGAAAATGGATAGATGGATGGATGGATGGATGTATTAATCTGATGTTTATTGAAAATGCAGCCGGACAGAAAAGTGTTTTAGCGGACAGAGTGGGCAAGCGGACTAGGGGTGAGAGCCACAGCAGAACAATAGTGAGACAGTCTAGGTATTTAAACAGGATAGGGGAGGACAGGATGTGGGGAAATGAGCAAGGCAGTTCTACTGTTGAGTGGTGCGGTGGGATTCTTTTTTAGTGTCTAAACACCTGTAAGAACCTGTGAGTTGATATGTTAGTATAACCTGTGTTGTTATAAGTGATCCCAGCACAAGTAATTATAGTCTATGGTGTTTCTATCGACTTTATTAGTGACTGAACAGACGGCCAGTGATGGAAAGTGAAACAAATGTGATAATGATTCTTGTACAATATAGCTAAATAAATAATGAAAAAAGTATATTAAATGAAATTTGACTATACACACTGTACTCTTACACTTGCATGACAGTAGCCCGTTTCATGTCACCAAACGGTGAGTTGTTTTATTATACATACTTCTTTTTATACTTCTATGACAATTAAATATTATTTAAAACATTGCCTATACAGTTAAAAAAAAAAAAAGCCCAAAATACGATTAAGTAAATATTCTATGCTATGCTATGCTATTGACTATGACCTGCAGTAACAGCGGAAAAGGTGGAAACGGTGTAATCCAGTATTGACTTGATCGGCTTGTTGCTATAACGGCCAACACCTCTCTCACCCTCAACCCGATTGAACCAGACTCAAGCAAACGCCAGCAGACATGCAGATCACGCCCACGGAAATCCCATGACAAGATCTAGTGTCATCTAGTGTAAGACTTTTAAGCATATGCAATGACAATTCAGCTTTTACTAAAGATAATGCTCACTTTTGAATGACACTGTCAGGTAGCTATTCGTTTAACATTGTGTTTGTTATGGTGGTTGCAGTTGTTGACATACTGACAGCTGTCCTAATATTTTGGTAGCTACATAAGAGTCTACATACTATAAACAACCCTCAGGATGAATGTATTACAATGGCTACAACCCCAGCTATAAAAGAGATGTAATATTATCTTTTTAAAGGAAGATTTATTTTACACAAAAGCTTAAATGTAGTATTTCCTACAAAAACCCTTACAGTCAATTTCATTAGATTGTGCAAGTGTAGTCACTAAGGTGTTCTGTGAGTATACTTTCCAATTACATGCACACACACACACACACACACACACACACACACACAAAAAGTTATTATTTCCTTTGTAAATGTTGTCATCTTGCAACAGGTTTCCACACTTGTATCAATTCATTTTAAACTTGCAATTTAAATGTAATATTTGTGTATTATATTTTATTTGTAATATATATTTAGTTAAAAATATTTTTTACAATATTTCAATCCTGCAATATATTTTATTTGTAATTTATAATAAATAATATTAATATAAATTGAAAATACTTTTTTTTTTTTTTTTTAAAGATATGTACAGTATACACACTGTAAATACTTTTGTATTACTATCACTCCAAAAAAAGCTTTATAATCAGTTGACAGTACTGTATTGAATTTCAGTGTATAATGTGCTGGTACACAGATCCATGCACACTCTACAGACGGGTATGAAACCACTTGTGAAACGTCTGTCCAGTAGAATACATTTGAAAAATGAATTTAAAAAAAATAAAAAATTAAAAAAATAACTTACCAGCCAGTCAGTGTTTCAGCATGTGTCTGTGTCTGGTCCAAGGGATTCTGCCTGGAGGCGAGGCGGACATTACTGGCATAGCTTTGCGGTTGGTTCAGCCTCGATGTGGGAGGAAACATCGCAACATCCCTCCGCCTCCCAGCAAGGAAGGGAGAAGGAGGGGAGGGTGAGTGACCGTCTTGCACAACCCTTTCAGGTCCCACAGGCAGAGCCGGGAAAAAAAATATTATTGTTACATTACATTATAAAAACTGCTGCTAAATGGAAGTAAGGCCACAACAAATAAATGACACTCCTTTTTTAATAGTGGTGAAACACACCTCAAATTGACGCTTCCTTTGTCCCTCTAGAAAACAAATCAAAGGTGTTTGCTCTAGGTCGTGGCATCTGCAAAGGTGATGTGTATGATGGAGTTCAAAGAAAAACTGCCAGTAGTGTCCAGACAAATGATGAATTATAAGCCATCATACACCGTATTTATATTATTTCAACTGAGAATTATTATTTAATGTAAATTAAAATAAATAATATAAATAATAAATAAATAGAGGACTCCCCCTCAAAAAAAATGCCTTACCCCTAATAGACACGTCGTACTCTCTGTCAATAAATAAATACCAGGGTCCACTTGGTAAATTTGTTAAACGTAGTCCATTTCGGACACAGAATAGAATATTAGCGTACTTCTGTTTTCCCTTAAGGAAAATAGACGCCTCACCTCACCTCAAATGGACGACTCCTTTTTTACTTCATGATACAAATCAAAAGTGGTGCCGCTAGGTGGCATGCAGTGCATTTACTATTAACACAACAGACACTGCCTGGCCTGCAGAGCAGACGTGGCATCTGAAAAGCTGACATTTATGGAAGAGGTTAAAGAGAATGTGCCAGTGAAATAGTAGAAAAAAAATCAATTCAAATACATCTTATTATATTCATATAATTTCAGCTAAGAACCCTTATTTCATGCATTTGTACAATTAGAGGACTCCACCCCTAAAAATGTCGTGCCTCTAATAGACGCCTGGTACTCTTTGTAAATAAATAAATGCCAATGTCCCCAAAGGAAATTTTTACATGCAGTCCCCAAATAATAGCACACATGAAGACATCTAGCCTGCAGCTCAAATGCAAATCCTTATTTGATGCATGAAGGCATGAAGGACCTTTTTCAGTTGAGTAAATGAATGGCACCGTTCACTGAGGAAATGTGTTGCATGTATACAGACACGATTTTAGACACACAATAGACACAATTACTGCAATTAAATCACCCATTTAAATCAATAAATGCTGCACCTCTTTAAAATGCTGAATGGAAAACAAGGTGACATAAATAGGTATGTCGCAGAGGATGTAGAGAGGATGTGGCATCTGTAAAGCTAACATTTATGGCATACGTCTAAGAAAAACTGCTACTGTCAAACACAAAGTAGTGTATAGAAAAATAAAGAAAACCATCAGTGACAGATTAAGGCTGTAATACAACATAGACTATATATACTGTATGCATGTGAGCATATAGTACATCTGTTGATAATGTTTACGTGCAATATTTAAGTTTTTTCTTTTGCTCCTTTTAACAAAACTTTTTTTTTTTTAATACTGGGCGGGAGCTTTTCAACAACTGAGCGATGGGCTTGTGACAATCTCCGCTTCAGCAATGGTGTTATATAATAATGCCATCTGCTCTCTCCGTCCCTGCAAAAGTAAAGAGCAGGGCTGCGCTGGATGCCACTGCAAGGCCCCATCGGTGCCCTGGGTGGATGTCAATAGTTTCCATTCCATTTCCTCACTGTCCCTGTCTGACATGTTTTGTTATGTTAGTAGGTGTTACACGTGTCACAGTATTACAGTGTGAATAAAAATGACAAGACTATGCTTGCTTTTTTATTAATTTTCTTTAAGAAAAAAGGGGGGCTGCCATGGTCATAATTTCGGTTTGTACTTGGAGATTTTTATTTTTGTATTTATTTTTGTATTTTTTTCTTCTTTAAAGTGCCAGCTTTGCACACACAAAAAACATCCATATTAACTTGACATGACTTGACGTGACATGTTGACATCTAGTGGCAAGATTACGAATGGACAAAAAAGAGGCTGAAAGGTGGATAAAAGCCACAACTACAGTCGCATCATTTCATTCATTAATTTGATTACATGTGTGTATATATTATATAGAAGCTATGTAGGATGTAATAATGCACGTTTTATGTAAAAGTGTCTTTAAAAGTACACTGGACAAATTGAGGGCACACTGACAATAAAGTTTGCAAATCTTGAATGTAATTCTAATTAATAATGTAATTAATATACAAATCTAAAAATTACAGTGAAAGAATTAATAATTTTTGTATATCAAATCAAGCAGGAAGAAAATATACAGATATGAGATATGATAACAATTTAAGATTAAATGCAGATAAATACGGATTAAAATTTTAAATAACAAGAGATTCAAAATGTGTAAAATGTATTGACATATGTGTGCACAACGGAAGTAGGTGTGAAACTACCGTCCACTTTTTAAGAGACGTATTTAGTCACTAATTCAATAACATTTCTATAAGTGTATACATACAAATATTGAACGTGACTGACATGTTCAATCTTTACGCCTAGTATGAAATATAATCCATCCATCCATCCATTTTCTCTACTAGCAAAAAAAAAGATGATTTTGGCACGTGGGAATGTGATTACCTAATAAATATAAATACAGTACCACATTAAACAACATAATAAATAATTATGACTTACCTGTATCATTTTGTCATCTTTAACGGCATATGGGAGAACTGGATGCCAACTTTTATGTTGCTTTCCACGCCTACTTGAACCTTTGCCATTTTTCACCCAGGATCCCGTTAGCTGTGACTGGCTAGGTGTTTTAAGCCGCGCCCCCTATTTATCCGCCTCGATGACAGAAATCAGCAAACTCCTCGCCACGTATTCAAATGTATTACAATATATTCCATTAATGGCTGAGATGTTTTGTGTATGTGTGTGTGTGTGTGTGTGTTAGCGTTAGATACGTTGGGAGACAAAAGTTGGAATGTTCCAGCGCCACACCCCTCTTTACATTAACAGGCCCACTGCGATGGGAAAACGCAAGGACGCCTCCGATTGGTCGATACCACTATCAATGACGCCTACCCGGCATGTGATTGGCGGAGCCGCTTCGATGTCGAGTCTCCCAGCGTTTCGAGACTCGAGAGGAGGGGGAGATCACGTTTGACAAAAGCAATCTTGTATCTGACGGAACCAATTTGGACAGTGTGAACATAAACAACGCCAGCTCGTGTTGCGGAAGCGGAGTGGGATCTTGGAAGCTAAACTCAAGAGCGGATTTAAGCACCACGGCGCGACACGAGAAGCGGGGGGAGAGCAAAGAGTGGGACTTAATTGTTGGAGGCTAGCTAGCTAGCGCTGCCTCTCCTTTTATTATTTTTTTTAAAGCGGCGATTAGCGGGCACCGCCGGGCTATATGGCTACGAATTACGAGCCGATCTACGGGCTGTCAGAAGATGAGGTAAGCCTCGGCCGCTGTGCCGCTCGACGGGCGAGACAGCCGCGCGGATGCTGTCAATGCTAACGCTAGCCGCGGCGGTCCAGCTAAACAGCCATCACCCTGCACATACCATAGTAATGTTCAGCAGCTGGCTTGTTCCCCCCCGTAACCTCTGCTCGCTCTTCCGCGTCTATTACTAGACCACAAAATATCAAAATAAATAAAATACATGCAAAGATAAATCAAACAACAGCAAATAAACCCACCGGCCTCTCCTCCACTTGGTATTGTGAAGCCCACACAGATGAGTCCATGTTTACACGGGGGTAGCATCACCACCATTTTGGTAAACAAACACCGAGGAAATACATGACATGTATACAAATGTCAATTTTAGCAACATTACAGACTCCTCATAACCCCAATGGGAGCTGTCCCTCTGTTAAATCAACAGTTTAAACCAACGTTTTCAGACAGGTGCTTTACTTTATTTGCCGATCGGAACCATCAATGCAGCCATCAAACATCGTGAAAACTGAGTACAAATGAACACAATATCAGTTCCAAAATCAAGACAAAGTACAATAAAGCATTAAATCGTCTTTTTTTTGTGTGTAAACACACAGACATGACCTCGTTCTGCTTGCCAAATAAGCTAATCTAACATTCAAGACTTTAGCTCTGTTTCTTCTTTTTTTCTGGAGCTTTGATTTGGTTTTGTCTTCGGATTCAGGACTATGTGTGTTTGCTGTGTAAATGTGTCCAGTGTGCTTTGAAGCTCTTCTTTCCAAAGTCTCAGAGAAAATTCGTATGCTCCCCAATTCTGTGGGAGTGGGACAACGTCTTGGCGGCGTTATGTGATTTAAAAGTTGTGCGACATTTACACTACCCAAAACCCTCATTATGTTATATGTCATTTACACTTCCCCCAAATTTTGCCATATGGCAATCTAAGTATGCAGCATTTTGTTTTAAACAAATGGCAATAGAATACAAAGCCAAAACACACACACACCCACTAATTCCGAGGTGTCAAACTAATTTTTGTCACGGCCGCATTCTAGTTATGGTTTCCCTCAGAGGGCCACTGACTGTAAAACCATATAAATGTTTAATTGGCTCAGCATATTACTGCATGTGCACAACAAACTACTTTTGAACTCAGAAGTCAAGGATAATAGTTTGTACAAGTTACTGTAAAAAGGGGTTGCAGATTTGAGCAAGAATCATGGAAGTTGACACACAGTTTGCTTTCACGGGCCACATAAAATGATATGCCGGGTTGGATCTGGCCCCCAGGTCTCGAGTCTGACAACTGTGTAGTATATGAACCCTTGACCAATGCTTACGCACCCCCTAACCCGCTTCAATGGTATTTGCCTCGGCAAGCAATTCCTTTTCTTTTGCTTCAACTACCAATTGCAATTTTTCGTTTTGTAACTGGCTTTATTTTCTATAGTCTTTGCTTTATTTCCTCTTTTGCTTGCAATCTTGTTTTACTTTGGATAGCAGTTCTAACTTCCTTTTTAAGGATTTCAAGTGGTTCTTTTTACAAAGGCTCTTTTGGTATACATCCCCAGCTGCGATTCGATTAGTATGTCACTGATCTTAGTTTTCAGTGTAATCATTTTCTTGGTGTTTCTTTAATGGTAGAAGTTTCAGTGCTTTTGTGTCTTTGGATATTGATCAACTGCAGTTAGATGCCAGTTACTTACGATGTAGGACTTGTGTGTCAGTGTGTGCAATGTGTCCTGAATGTCTTCTTTCCAAAGACGGCGAGTATTGATGATGCAAGTCTGTAGGTTTCTTTCTTTTCCTTTTTCTGTCCCTTTTCTCTCTCTCTCTCTCTCTCTCTCTCTCTCTCTCTTTCTCTCTCTCTCTCTCTCAAAGTTTTGTCCCTCGCACCTTTCTGTATTGTGTAACTTTTTTTTAGGCAAATTTTTGTGTTCAAATTGCTACTGTTCTGGAAGACTGTATTATGGATGCATGTTTCATTATAAATTCTGTTTTGTACTATTTTTTAAATTAAAATATATTCTTCAAATTATTTTATATTATAGTTTTTAAGTCTTTTAGCATGAAACTCAAGCGTCTTTGCATAGTTTATGAATATTATTTCTCCTTTCCTGTCATAAAGGTTGATTAGGAGTAACCTTTGCTAAAGGAGGTTTAAAGGTTGCATCGAGCCAGCTTTCTTAAGCATTTTTAGAATTCGAATATCCTTCAAGTACTTCCAGGTCATCTTGCTTGGATAGGGAAGGGAAGCAAAGTTCTTAAGCAAAAAGAAGAATCCGAAGAGGCATTTAAAAGCTGTGTGGCATGTAGTACATGGTATTTACAGTACACTCCCCTCCAATTCTGCTGTATGTCTTACAGCGCGTGTCAAACTGGTGGCCCGGGGTTTTCTCCGGGCACTCCGGTTTCCTCCCACATCCCAAAAACATGCATGGTAGGTTGATTGAAGACTCTCAATTGCCCGTAGGTGTGAATATGTGCTCGAATGGTTGTTTGTTTTTATGTGCCCTGCGATTGGCTGACGACCAGTTCAGGGTGTGCCCAGCCTCTCTCCCGAAGATAGCTGGGATAGGCTCCAGCAGGCCTGCGTCCCTTGTGAGGATAAAGCGGAATAGAAAATGGATGGATGGATATTTACAAGCATTTTTAAAAATGTTAACAATAGTTGAAAAACATGTTTTTATAGGTTTTTGATTTCAATACTGGTTATTCATCAATGTGTTGTGTATACTGTAATTATAGTATATGAGGTACTCTTTCATTTATATGGGTCCACAGTCGTAGCGGCCCTCCGAGGGAAGTCCTAACTGCGATGTGGCTCGTGACAAAAATGAGTTTGACACCCCTGTCTTCAAATGTCTGCAAGGCTCCGTGCTGGTTACAGCAACACTTTCTCCTTAAATGCCACTGTAAATTTCAGCTTTACGGATGCCCATTCTGGCAGTATGAATTGTGTAGCGATGTCTACCATGACACACAGTAGTATCTCAGTTCCAACACTGTAGCATATATCCTATTTCTTCATATAGTGGTTTGGCAGTGTTTGTTTTACTCAACTGCAGAGAGCACCAGGCATCTATGAGGGATAAAAAGTGGTCTTTTATGTGAAACATAATTTTTTTTTACCAATACGAAATATTAGCTACTTTCTCTTTAAACTGTCCTGTACAGATGTCAGCTTTACAGATGCCACCTCCCCTCCGCAGGTGACATGGAAAGAAGCCAGAAAAATAATGACATTTACATGTGAAAGGGGATAGGTAAAATAAAAAAGGTTATTATTGCCCCCTTTTTTTTATTTTTTTAATCCCATAATTAATCAAATAATGCATCTATTTGAGATGTGATGTTTATGTTTTCGAGGTAATTCTGGAACGGTATCTATTGTGAGAAAATATGATATGAACTCGCTGGCCATAGCCAAACAGGAGATGGCAAAGATGCACAGTGTTATTTGAGGGTATTAATGTAACCAGCGTATAGTATGCTTCATGTGATATTCAGCTGGATTTTGAAAGCATTTTAAATATCTAGCAGGACTCAATAGTTTAAGTCGTATTTTACAAGCTCAGCGTCGACCTTCTTCTGTCAGTCATTATGAGAAAGTAACAGGAGTTAGGCGTGCCATTCATTCCACTGCGTAGTGAACTCTGGCCAGGCTTGGCTCGTCTTCAGTGATCCACGTCTTCAGTCATCCACTGCGCTGTAACCACAACATGACAAATTGTCACTTGACCCTGGAGGCTGTAAAATCATTCCATGTCGTTTCAGTAGTGTGACACTGGTCATAAGTAAAAGCTGCATCGATTTTTGTCAGTTTGGTTACAACTGTGTCAAAGCGCCTTTTAAGAGGACAAATTGCAAAACATTTTTCAATATATTAGCTGTAAGACAGGCTGTAACAGATAGAAAAATACATTTGTCTACGTATATAATAACTGGGTCACTGATGGTGTAGTGGTACACTTGCCTGACTTTGGTGCGGGCAGCGTGGGTTCAGTTCCCACTCAGTGACGGTGTGATTGTGAGTGCGAATGGTTGTCCGTGTCTATATGTACCCCGCGACTGACTGGCGACCAGTTCAAGGTGTAGTCCGCCTTTCGCCCAAAGTCAGCTGGGATAGGCTCCAGCGACCCTAACCAGGATAAGCGGTGTTGAAAATGGATGGATATAATAACTGAATGATAATATAGAAATTAATAGCATTACCAAACAGAACATATTAGGCAAGAGACAAGAAACGTAACTGCCCCACACTCAAGCAACACACCTAGTCCGTAAACAAAAACAGTGCAGCTCAGCTTCTTGCTAGCAGCCGTCATGGCTAACAATATTTTGCCAAACTGGTTAACTCGTCATGCAAATGTAAGTTTCAATATAGCGCATAAACAAAAAGCGCGGTACAAATGACACTTCTAATGGCATCTAAACAGCCTGTCAGGGGCTCTTTAGAGTTTAGATGGAGCCAAACCAATGACAATAATGGCATATTATTCGGGTTTTTATGGCGTAGGCCAAATAATAATTCACATCATTCAAACGGTGACTGTTGCCATTGTGTGCATCATTTCTTTCTTAAAAAGAACACAATCTTTCGATGTTGCACTTTCCTAAAAATATAATATTTAAACTGTTGTTCCATAAATGTCATTACATCTGTTCCTGTTGACACAAAAGATAAACATTTTGTTTTGCATTTTGTTCTCTTACTATATACCCAATGTGAACTGCTGAACTGTCACGCCATTATACTGTAACACATTTTTGATTATTCACCGTAGTGATTCATGTGGTTTTACTATTATAACCGACCCCGTAGGGCACCCATAACTACCTTCTGCCCAGTGAGGGAAAACAAGTTTGGCACCCCTGATTTGGAGGTTTCGTAAAGCATTAGTTGATACCATCAGATTGCTCTCTCATAAAGTGCAGTCCAACAAAAAGCGGACTGTCCCGAAAGTAGTACAATTTGAAAACATCTGCCTCAAAACTTATAGCGTGCACTTCAAACTGTCATCGTGGGAGACCTCACCATCTCTTTGGCTTCTTTGTGTGTGATGCCATCATGCTACCACAGAAGGGATAGAAAAAGAGGAAACGTGCGATGATAGGTTGATGTAGGTTGTGATGTAGGTTGCTCTATACAACAATGTTTTAATTCCAGCTGTAGCTATAAAACATCATCATGCTATGTCAGTAATGATAATTTGTTTCTCTAAAAAGTGTTGTATTTGAGTTAAACTAAAGCCATGTTAAAGTTAGTTTTGTGTTTTTGAATAATATTTGATGAAAATATAAACATATTTTCATCAAAATTGTAAGATGTAATGGCATTATCAAATATCGGCGAGTGAGTCTCAAATCCCTAGTAATAAGGTTCAAAATGGCAACAGTTTGACCCTGGAATTGATTAAATCACTGGGTGTTATTTATCGAATCCTTTATAAAATGCCTGTTCTGTCAATTCGGTTGATAAACAAATTCACTGTTGATTGTGTCTGCCTTTTAAATGTCATTTATCTCACACTATGTCACACCGTCATGCTGTCACTGTGGACCGAAAAAGCGCTTTAGTACAACTAATCATTATTTTCTGGGTCAGGGTTAATGCAATAAAGGAACTCCTGGTTAGAGTGGCCGTTGGCACTCAAAGGGATCATTTTACCATGTGTTTGATTACATTTATTTTTCTTCCGTAGCATGAAACCAGAGTGTTGCGGGTTAAGGTCATCGCGGGAATTGATCTGGCCAAGAAAGACATCATTGGAGCCAGGTGAGTTTCACTGACTATAATTCATCAGAAATATGCGGTTTGGGTTTATAGCAGACATATTATGCATTTATTCCGCACAATTTATAACAGTTCCTAGGTGTTTTAATAACAAGTCTGTGACATGATTTAATAAAAATATCTCAAGGATCAAGAATATAGTAGTAGTACAAATAATTAAAAATGTTTCTTGTCTTGCTGAAATTAACTCGTTTCAGGGGCTGTCACTGTCTCATGCAGTGGGCCAGCATTCAGCCCTGTCCTCTTTCGCGTCGGTCGGCGTGCTGGCTCTTGTCATCTCACTGGCAAGTGTGCTTGCTTCTACTTGCGGAAGCAGAGTCGCGAGTGTGGGGATAAAATGGCCTTAGTTTAAAGGCATTGAAATCCTTTCAACTTTTGGAGGCAGTCATTTTTACACTATGCTGTGTGTGTGTGTGGCTCACATTAAAAAACACAAACACGCCACCGCAGCTGCGTCGACAACTTCAAGGAGGTAAGTGCCGCTTATCAGGGGCTAACACTGTCATTGGCTCACGCTAATCTGTGCATCCAACCAGACTCGGTGCAGCTCTGCTTACCTTGTACAAAGCCACCAGTGGTTAATTTATCTATACCCCCACCCCACCCACAAACACATGCACACCCACACACAGCGATAATCCATCAAGATTCGATTACATTATCACTTGTGGAAGCAGCATTTAATCACCAAGCCACCGATTTACACTTAGCATATATTGTAGTAACGTGGCTCATGACATAACCAAACACAAATACCCCCCACCCCCACCCCACCCCACAATGACAATTTAGCACCATTATGATTATAACAACATTATAATATGCTAATGCTGGTAACACTGTTACACAATGCTAGTCTGTAGTGATGGTTAGATGAGGCCTCGTGAAACGTTGCGGCTCATTACCAAAACTGTATTGATATTGTTTCGGTACTTTTACTGTGTTGCTCAATACTGACACTTAATGGATCTTAAACATCATTGCAGGCAACCTAATTGAGAGACTCAACTGACAAAGGCTACTGATACAATGACCTTTCAAATTACTCTATTTATATATATATATATCTTAATCTAGTAAATTTAAAATGTCTGATATATTTATAATATCCATCCGTCCATTTTCTGAGCCGCTTATCCTCACAAGGGTCGCGGGCGTGCTGGAGCCTAACCCAGCTATCTTCAGGCAGGAGGCGGGGTACACCCTGAATTGGTTGCCACCCAATTACAGGGCACACATAAACAAACAACCATTCGCACTCACATTCACATCTACGGGCCATTTAGAGTCTTCAATCAACCTAGCATGCATGTTTTTGGGATGTGGGAGGAAACCGGAATGCCCGCAGAAAACCCACGCAGGCACGGGGAGAACATGCAAACTCCACACAGGTGGGGCCAGGATTTGAACCCCGGTCCTCAGAACTGTGAGGCTTTTGTTTTTTTGGGGGGTGATGCTTCTATCTTATCTGTGCCTGAGTTCGTTTTTTTATTTTTTTAGTGTTTTACTTTTTTTTTAACAAACTTTATGGAGCTCTCGGTGAAGCCACAACGCGCCAATCACAATTACCAGTAGTCTCTGCTTACCCTTTGGTTTTGGCATCATGTCAAAGGTTCGCCTGCCCCTTGAAAGTTGCTCTGGATTTTCGCCCAGCCTAGCTAATAAGTCTTTGGCTGAGTCTGGGGGTGGTTATTATGTAAATTAGCCCCATTGTTTTGTCACAGTGGGGCGGAAGAGCAGAATGGATCGCTCATCGATACATTTTAAAGTAGGTGAGTAACAAAAGAGTTACTTGTTTGCTTTATTTCACACTTGATGGGTGACATAACATGCCTTTCAAATGACCTGCCAGGTGAGTATTTAGTGCAACATACTGACTTCCTGCTTATTGATGGTAAAAGATTTGTCAAGCAGTAACCCCATTTGTGTAAACTTTCACTATTTTTTGCAGCGTCAAACAGATCTTTAACTCCAATTTGAACAAATGATTACCCACGTGCCTCTTCTATTTATAAGCGACCTCTGTCACACGTTTCCCACATAAAATTGTTCACTATGGAACTGCTCATTTCAACCACAATCTGCTTGTGGGTGCTCCGGTTTGAATTAGAAACATTCTTTCCTATTGGAAATTATGGGCATAGAATTAATACCTTCCACGCCAGATTCTAACTAGAATTTTGAACTGTCGTAGAACATCATACACTTTTCCCCTTTGTCACTGCCAAACCTCTGTGCGGGCATCATACATCCTATCCTATGCTGTTAATACACCTTCTTTGTTTCTTCTTGCAATGACACACCCTGATGTGTGTTCATAATTCTATTAAGTGTGGACCTCATGGATGTTCATGTACTGTCGATGATGTTGACCTGTTGAACATTGAAATTCGGCAGCCATGATGGTTGCTCTCCTCTCCCAAAGATTGACACTGAAGCAGCCTGTCCTATTTAGCGGGTTCTGTGTTTTTGTTTTTTTAATTCAAGTGAAAAAGACAAGTGTCAGTGAATTGAAGACACAGCGGTCCAATTGTTTGTTTAGTCAGAGCACATAATCTCACAAACATACAATTAGAGGCAGCGGGGTTCCCGCAGGCAAAAATCAGCAATCAAGTTGAGCTCTTTAAGGGTTGAAATGGTAAGAGCACTAAAAGGTTAGCATACTGCCTACATTTTCAACGTGGAGCGTGGAAGTGGTTTGAATTATAACAGTTGCGTGTGTTGACAGCTGATCAGCTTCCTGTAACCGGTGATGCTAAACACAGCACAATGCTCTACCACAGTTTAATACAATACAGCCTCCGTGTTTGTTTATACATTGCCTGTTTCATGTAGGTAGCGTTCATACAGAACAGTTTACCCCTACTAAAGCATGCAAACGGATCAGTCATATGTGTGTTTACTGCTCTCGTAGTGTGTGGTGTACTCAAGATGACCAACACAGTACACCACACATAACTACATCTCCACCAATATCGTAACTCGGCCAAAGTTGATGTTGACCACATACATAGGAATTTGTGATTGTAAATATTGAACGAGTTTAACATGTATGATTGTGGGGAGGAAAAAGAAATCACTTCTGACCACAGGATAATTATCGGTTATCCAATTATCGGAATGTGTTTATTCGGTTTTACAAATGCATGGGCGAACAACAACATATTGCCTCATGACTTTTCACTTTTGTTCCACTGTTTCCATCTGAGTGATAAAAGTTCGCTGAGCATAAAATAAAAAATGGTACTGTCCCGTCTTCTTGCGTCATCCTCCATGAACCAAGGCCTACTAACTAATTGACATGAACAACAATAGGGATCTCGTTTGATGTGCGCCCCACGTCTGAGACGCACAAAAGTGAGCAAGGATGCATACAGTAAGATCAGTCTGCTTCTGAGGACACAGTGTTATTGATTTGCCTTATGATTTCTTTTTCCCGAAAAGACAGGGCTCTAGAGTGCGGGTAAAAGAAAAGAGAGAGTGTGTCCAATTGTATGCCCAGCCATTTGAGGAAGAAAAAAAAACAATTATGCGACTTGAAAGCAGACACATGAAACCCATCTGGTCTCTAAACCAATCAGAGATAGTCAAGGGCGGGGTGGGACCCTCTCATCCTCCTCCCTCTGATTTTGTGTGTGTGTGTGTGTGTGTGTGTGTGTGTGTGTGTGTGCATGTGTGAGTGGTTGCGTGCATGCGCGCATGCTTTTCAAATGTGGGCACTAGTGTACTCAAAGTTAAGTTTTTCTGACGGCGAGCTGGTTGCTGTACAGCTGCAGAAAATTGAGCGTCATAAATGGAGGTTGATTGAATTAATTATTTTTAAAGCATAATGCCACCATAACCCTATGGGAACATTTTGGATTCAAGCCAGATGAACACGGCCATCCCGCTAACACGAGTGAGCTGGTATGTCGAATTTGTATGAAGTTGCAATAAAGACAATACAACTTAAAACCTCAAAGTGACAAATTCCATTTTAAACACAACCATCGCACCCAATTTCTTCAGCTGGGAACAAAAAACACAACGGGATGTTTGCCGTTTCCCATAAGCTTGCAATTATGGAACCCTTTGCCCAACAATGCAATTACTATGCAACAATTACTCATTGTTCCAGGCCTAGGACTCATTGTGTACAGACGTGCATCCTGGGAATCGCATAGCTTCGAGTGTAGAATGATCTATGCAACAGTAAGGTGCTTTGCAATTTTTTTTTCACTTTAGTTTCCCTTTTTGTGACGAAGTACTTACCACAAAAGGAATTTTTCATCCCGTTTTTGAAGTACATAGGACCAGAACAGAGATCTTGTTTCGACCGACGTTACCGACAAATGTTAGAAGAGTGGTTACCATGGTGCAGTGGTTGCTGCCGGTTACAATTTGTAATGTGCAAAAGGTACATACGTAGCTTTATTGATTTTATATGTTTAAAAAAAAATAAAACTTGTTGGAATGTTTTTATTGCAATTTAGCAACATCATGATGATACTTATTACTGTGATCATTTTCTCACTATAAATAATTCTGCCTTCTTATTTTAGTGCATCTTTTTAGCGGCAATTAATTTATTGTCTATCTCAAATTGGTCCAATTTTGGTGTGGAACTCGAACGGTTGTGCGGTCAGACTACTCGGAATGAAATTTCACGGAAAATGTGGTCAAAATAGAGGGCATTTCACTAAATTTCCTTGGTCGACTGGAAAAATTAACGAACAATTATCCATCCATCCATCCATTCATCCATTTTCTGAGCCGCTTATCCTCACAAGGGTCGCGGGAGTGCCGGAGCCTATCCCAGCTATCATCGGGCAGGAGGCGGGGTACACCGTGAACTGGTTGCCAGCCAATCGCAGGGCACACATAAACAAACGACCTCACATTCACACCTAGGGGCAATTTAGAGACTTCAATTAACCTACCACGCATGTTTTTGGGATGTGGGAGGAAACCGCAGTGTCCGGAGAAAACCCACGCAGGCACGGGGAGAACATGCAAACTCCACACAGACTGGGCCGGGGATTGAACCCCAGTCCTCAGAATTGTGAGGCAGACGCTCTAACCAGTCGCCCACCGTGCCGCCAACGAACAATTAATCAATAAAAAAAAATCTATGGTGAATTCTAATGTTAGGAAGTATTAAGAAAGTGAAATATCTTTATTTTGAGAGTAATAGTTTATACAACAATGAATGCCAAGTGAAAAAAATAGCACAGCTGGCGTCATGATCTTCTTGAGAAGGCAAACGAGCCGAGAGTGAATCAACAGCGTCTCTGCTGGTTGCAGCCTTGTAGAACACTCTAGCTTGCCTCGGTTGCTTCAAGAAAATTAATCAACAATCAATTCCACACATTTGGGAACACACTTAGCAATTAGTTTTACCTATCCCAAGTAGTGAAGATGATAGAACCTACCGGTAAATTAAACCTTTTGACCAAAGTTCACTGATGTCTAATGTCGATGCATTTTTTTTTTTAAACTAATAAACCCTACACATGTTAATTATGCTACATAGGTATTCTACTGTATTTAAAAAGGGTTAAATGTCATCTGTGGACTACATTATTTAGTTTTACGTACGTCTTTTGGGGGATTCAAAATCTGAACAAATCAAAAGCTAAACAGCCCCCTGGAGCGTATGGCTTTTTATTCTGAGGACTGAGACTATTTTCAATCATACATTTATTTTATGTTTTTGTCCGCAGCGACCCCTACGTCAAACTCTCCCTCTATGTCACGGACGAAACCCGGGAGCTTGCCTTGGTTCAGACAAAAACGATAAAAAAGGTAAGTAAAGACCTCAAGCTGGCATTCTGCTGCTGCTTCTTCGCCTATGCACAAGCTTGCGTGAGCACTAATTGGCTTTGACCTTATCAGCTTAGCCACGCCTGGGCTAATCGTGTCCTCCCGCACAATTACTGCCCTGATGCTTACATTTGTCTCCACTCACACTGCTGTTTCCTGCCTTCGTCTTTCAGGAAATGTGTTGCTCATGTAGCCACAGCAGTGAGGGCTAATGCTTCTACTTACTTGCTCAAATCGTCACGATCCCTTTTAATAGATGCCATGTTCCAATTAGGTACTGCTATCCACTTGAAAAAAATAAATGACTCCCTCAAATAAACCCCTCTCTTTCCCCATCTAAAAAAAACGAGTAGTGATTTATCTCGGTTCTAAATACTATTGTTCACACGTAGACACTAAGTTCACTGCTGAGCCCATTTGAACTGCGTTGCTGACCTAAACAGCATCTTCTGAGGCACAGTGTTTCAGATGAATGACAGTTGTGTTGTTAATGACGACCGTCCATTATGCAGCGTTTTTAATGTTGACTAGTGTTCCGATAGACGCCGTTAAGTGGTCGCTCTACAGTGTTGTGTGCATCCATGTTTACTGTATAATCTCTGTAACTTTGCCACTTCCAACCAGTGCCTTGTTTTTGTCATTTTGCCGTGTGTTAGGTGAATTTGTTATCGTCTGAGGAAACAAAGATTGAAGGTTGGTTTTTGGCTGCAATTCCAAAAGAACAGGTGGCGGCAGCATCATGCTTGTGGGGCTGTTTTTCTTGAGCTGGACCTAGGCTTAGACAAGGTGAAGAGAATTATAAAAAGAGTTTGAAATAGAAGTCAGCGTTAGTACAAAACCTTCACGCTTCTTCAAGAAAGAAAAAAATAAAAAGTCAGGAAAATCCTGCGCGAACATCTGAAATTGATTCGGGATAGTAAGAGGCACTTTTAATTAGGGCTGGGCCATTATGGAAAAAAATAATCACGATTTGAAGAGAAGAACATTTCATAACGACATAGGACGCCACCTAGAACCACAAATGAATTAGTACGTCCCAGGATAGGTCACTTGTGAACAGGGACCTATAACTTTAAAAGTATATTAATTTAATAAATATTTATAATATAAGATAACCTTTATTAGTCCTGCATTGGGGAAATTTCCATCATTTCAGCAGCTATAGTGGATACAGGAAATACAAAAAAAGCACGCTAGAGAAGAGATTTATACAAGAGCTACATTGCACAAAATAGAAACCTAAACTATTATCCAAGCATAAACTATCCAATCCAATCTATCAGCGGTGAATGTTTTTTGTTTTTTTGCGAAATAGTGCTCAGTTTTAATTTGGATGTTTTAGATGTGATTAATCTGATTTATTAGACTTGCTTTCTTCAGTACAGTTGAAAACAGAATCAATAAAGGCTGATTATACTTAGATTCAGGCTGCTACTGCGTCCCCCATTGTAAGGTTGATGCTAGGCTTTACACGATCAGGTTTTTTTGGGGCCGATCAGCAAGTTTAAAAAAATGATAACTGATCACCGATCCGATCACAAGATGGAGCAATGTGTCTATTTAAATGACCTGTTCATTTACTGTATATACTTGTGTACTTAATTGCTCAAAAAATAAAAAATTACAATAAATAATTAAATTACAATAAATAAATCATGTATCTTTGTTCCTCTATTTATGCCATTGAGGCATAGTGACAGACAGAACAAATGAATGGACTTCTATTAGATGGCAGGAAGTACATACAGTAATTAATGTCTACACTTTTTGTGACATTTTTGTTTTGTTGGTGTGCCGTGAGATTTTTCAATTGTAAGATATGTTCCTTGGCTCCATAAAGGTTGGAAACCACTGCTCTAGTCAGGTCATGTATTCTAATCAGTCAGGTCAAACCAAGATTGCAACATGACAGAAATAATGGGTGTTAGCCTACTGTAATTAGTACAGTGTATCCGGTCGCATTTGAGTTGAGAAGATAAAGCCCAATGATCGTAAAAAGCGGGATGCGGTGGTATCGGAATACAAGATTTGATTGCAGTAGTCTAACTTTGGAAAAACTTGCTTTAAGTCCTATTGTGGGTCACTTTTTGTGTTTTCCTGAGAGTTAGCTAGCTTCCCGCCAACCAATGCTACGCTGCCGCCGTCCTGGCAGGCAGACAGGCAGCCCTCATGCTGGCAGACATATGCTGTCAGTAGCCATGGTTGCCTTATAGGATATAAATAGCTTACAATGCACTGCTATATGGAGCAGAAAAAAAAATTCCTCTGTGGGCTACTGGGCTATGTGTGTCGTTTTAAGTGGGACACCTTTTCATGGGATATTTTGTTGCGGAGATAAAAGTATGGCTTGTGGCGAGAAGGCAAAAAGTAAACAAAACATTTGTGTGTATTTCTTATCACCAGTTTCATCTAGTAAACGTAAGCACATTTGATAGTTATAAAACGTCACCAAGTTTTAACTAAGCTTTAATTGTTGTGTTTGGCTGTGTTGTTGACCAAAGGTGTTTTAATAGCAAGTGCCACTCAGACCAATAAGATACTGAATGTAAAAATAAAGCTTCGTTTGCACCAAGCAGTAAAGATCAATCCAGTTCAGTTTGGTATGTTAATGCATATTTGTGCATTTCCATCGATAGGGGGGATGGACATTTGGTTAAGTTTGCTGAATCAACTTTGTGGAAGATCACCAAACGATTAATTGCTGTGTTAAATATTATTTTACATAGGTGGTTATGAGCTCCTGTTTCCATGCCTGTGTAATTATTGAGCAGAATAATTTAAACTTCCCATATCTGACCTTACGTGGCTTCTTTAGACCGTGACCGTTCGTGATTCACAGAAAATGGAGCTCGCTCTGCCTCTCTGAACACTGCACTCTTAGAGCGCAGTGAGAGCATCAGATAGAATTTCTGAACGAACCCCATGTCTGATTAGGAAAGTGAACCTTACCGCTTGAAGGAAATGACTTATTTTTTTATATTATTATCAGGGGCATGTAAAGTTTCCATACATGTTTCTTCTGTCTTTCAGATTTAAAAAATAAATAAATAAATAAATAAAAATATACTTTTTTTTTCCTGTTTAGAAACTTATTGCCCACACTGTTCTGTAGAATTGTTTTCTGTAGAATAGTTTTCTCTGTGAACTATGTGCATCATATTTCATCACCTAACCATTTGTATGATTCATGTTCCAGACGCTCAATCCCAAATGGAATGAGGAATTCTACTTCAGAGTGAGTATCAATTTCTTTAGTTTTTTTTCCTTTTTAATGTTAGGTGTTGGGTTCCCTTTCCCCCCCCCAGGGTTGTCCGTTATGACAGCCTTTTTTACACAGCTTGTAAAAGATGGCATGTTTGCATCTTTTTTGCGCGTCACTTCTGTATAACACTGAATGGGGGGAGGGGGGGGTGCGACCTGGGAATTTTCTACCTTTGGAGGTGGTATCACAGTGTGAACCCCACCTGTATGTATAGTCTTTGTTTACGTACACTTCCTTTAAAAAGATGGTGTCTGTGTTGCTGTTAAGTATAAACGGCACTGACACAGAGGCAATTCTTTAGAAAGAAATTCTGAAACCAAAGTGTGAAGTTCACCACCACTCACTTGAAAGCATTTGTCTTTGTTCAACAAGTATTTTATACATCACACCAGATACTGTTGCTGTCAACATAAAATTATCTGTTTGTGGGATACCATGTAGCTGTGTGTAAGCGTGACAATATCCTAATTTTCTGATTTCGGTGTGAAAGGCTAAGGAAGATAAATCAGCTTAGATGTTGCAATCATGTACATATCTGCAGTTGACAATAACACTAATTGCTTTTGTCGCTGATGTAGGTGTGTCCACAGAATCACAGGCTTCTCTTTGAGGTGTTCGATGAAAACAGATTGGTAAGTGTCACCCATCCATAACCCTGTTTTCTCTATCACCTGCTACTTGTCGTATCGACAGCTTCCATTATCAGTCTGTTTAGTTTCAACCGCTGAAATCCTTAGGACATCAAAAAAAGTTCCCATTTTGCTTTTATAAATGGTCTTAGTTTCCACTGTACCAGACATGAGGATTTTTCCAGTACTGCTTTATGGATTAATATCTTCCAAATGTAATGTGATGATAATAAAACTGATGTTGCCGGGATGCCTTCACTACATTCTCACATAGCCCTTGGGAATCCATTTGTTTATTTTTCTTTTTTACCATAGTGGTCATCATTCAGCAACTTGAAATTAATCATCCTCATCTCAATCTGCACATTTGCGTTATTGGTTCTTAATAATGCTCATGAACATTTCCATATTTAATACCCCAGGATTTTTTGGGTTAACAACTGCTACTTTTATTGCGCTGGTCGAAGACTGTTGCCCAGTAACAATGAAAATGTTCCTCCCGTCACAATAAAAATGCAAGTTTGTTTGACTTGTGAAACTGAGTCTGTTGTCGCCATAACAACTAGATGTAATGTCAAGTGTTGCACCAATTAAAAATGACAAGTGGGTCTTGATGAGTAATCCACTACTTCTCACCTCTTCCATTAGCCTCGATTTCCAAGTAATCCTGACCCAAGACAGAGATCGGCAGAATGGGTTTTCTGTGGAAAGACTTTCTCCAAAGCAGGTGTAGGACTTTTGTGATGGTTTCTCTGTAACTTAAGCACTGGGAAGGTCATTATGATGATGTTTGGAAGAAACATTAGTGGATGCTTCCCAGGATACAATTTATGTCTCTGGCTGGGTAAACCCTTTTTACAAAGCCTTGCAGAGAATCTTTTTCTGAGCTGATGAACACCAAATCTTGAAGTGTGTTTTTTGCAAGGTCGTATAAATCATACGTATATAATCCATGCATCTATTAGAACTCCGCCCCGAACGTTGACTGGTATAGCTGGCATGCGGCCTTCCAAGTAAAGGGCAGCTCAGATTTTCCCCAACCCGAACATTGTGTTGCAGTGGCAGGAGGATGACACACAAAAGCGGAGCTTAGGCAGCCTCAAGCCTGTTTCTCTCCTTATATGTCTGAGGAGGGGCTTTTCCATCTCTCGGTGCATGCAGGGACGTTTCCCTGAACACTACTGCACTTTATTTTGAAGGATTTATGCTTTGTCTCAATAGAGTCAGTCAGCTTTGGCTAGAACCTTCTGTTTGTCATTAATTTTTCAGCTTGTCAAGACGATTCTATGCTTCCAACTTTGTGGGAACCAATTAGCGAAAGCCACGCACAACTAGGTGCGGTTTGTTAACTTGTTAAAGGGCACCTTGGCAGTAAGCCTGAAGCTATCCAGCATCTTGTTGAGCCTACACATTCATTAGTCTGTAAGGGTCTGTTGTTTTGTGTCCGTGGCAGACAACTGGTTAAGTGTTTTTTATGGTCTTGAACCCAAAATCTTCCAGTCACCAAGCCACATCATCAAACACCTTTCAGGTCTATTTTCAGGTGGCTGTTTCTTATGGGGGGGGGGGGGGGGGCAAAGAGTCCCCCAGACACACTCCAAAATCTTGTACAGTCCCACAAAAAGGTTGGTGTAATACGTTTGTCTAAAAAAAGTCTAAGGCAGCAAACTTTTGCTTAAAGTATTATAAAAATAATAGGTTAAATAGGTTCAGTGTTATATTTTGTTTGAATCTGACTGGTAATGTCATTGGCAAGCTTGACTTTGTGCCATCGGACCACACAGTTGACATATCTTTTATACACAATGTTCTGTGTTTTCTGGATTGACAAACACGGCGTACAGTGTCTTGCTATACTTGACAGACTCGTCTTCTGTTTCTCTGTCCCCGTCAGTATTTCCCCATTTCCTAATGATCTTTTGCCCACAAGTCAGAAGTTTTTTGCTACTTTCCCAGCCCAGTGTCAGTGCCTTGGTTGTCTGCTTTCCATTTTGTGACATGGTAGGTGATGCGCTGTGGGCTGAAGCACTGGCCAAAACAGTCATGCTAATTTTTATCCATTGAAACTCTGAAATGCTAATTCACAAAGAGCATTGTCGATTCGCCACCTTAGTGACAGAAAACCTCACCCCTCTAATTTTTATCCGAAGAGCTTCGCTCGAGAGCTTAAATCCACAATTTCCTTTCCAGATAGTGTTGTATCATGTTGATGATTATCAGTCACAAGTGCTTGGGCATCCACACCTGATTTCAGCTTTGTCGACTAAAATAATATCAAAGATTTGCTCTAACTCGAGAAGCCTTTAGATGCAAAAAGAGAAGTCTAGAAGATCTATTTTGCTGCATCGTTTCTCTTCTGTCAGATATGTTGCTAGTCCTGCTGCTTTTCTTTGTCTATTTTGAGCCATACCTCTCCTCATCTCCATGCCAGAACAAATCAAAGGCTGTAATACTTTTGTTGTTGATGTATTTATCATTTTAATGGTGATAGTGGGCCGTCCAGAAAAAGAATGATCATCGTTTGAGCAGGTTAAGGTGTCACTTTTCGGGTAAGTCTCTACCCACCTGGCACTTGGGGGTAGCATTGCATCGTAATGGTACATGTTGATGGGGGGGATCATTTGTAGTCACGTGACCGACAGGCAACCCCGCTGTCACCCTGGAAACCAGAAGCGCTGGCTGCCCTTATCCAATCATGTCAGGAATGCTTGCTGTCACTAGGCTCAGGCTATTTCTGCTGTCTGTCGCTATTGCTTCGTAGCTCTAAAAACCTGGTGAACACAGACCCTTCTTTAGTTTTTGTTTTTTTCCCCCCATCATTCCTTCATATGTGGTGTGGTTTGCGGCCCTTGCTTTTGTGGTGTGCCGTTTTTTGTTTTTTTTTCCCCCTGTAGTGTTTACTTGTGGAAGGAAAGTTGTGGAAGGGACTCGAGGTGGGTGGGACGTAGCGGGCGCGGGGCTAGAGGGGGAGGAAGAAAAACAGGGATCAGTCATCTGGCCAGCCAAAAGTACACCGTGCACGAGTCTTGTAAGACGGGACAATCTCACAGTCTTTAGAGGGAACTGAGGCTGTCGGACGGGAAGTAAAAATGGCACGTCTTCGTTTGTATTTTGGCTCCAACCGCAGCAACACCGCCCCGGAGATACTGGAAGGAGACACAGAAGAGCAGCAGGGAGACAGTGATGTCGCCACGGCGCTTCACACTCAGGCACCTATGACATTAAGCCCTTCTCGGGAGGCTGCAGACCAGCCATTTCCTCCAATGTCTTTTGGTTCGCGCATGGAACCGCTGCTTAAACGCAGTTCCTCCATGTTCATACCACAGCTTGCAGCCTATGCTGAGCCGCGACCCACAAAAAGCTCCTCCGTGCACATCTCTCTTCAGCGTTCTGATGGAGCAAGTAATGAGGATTCCAGTGGCCATGCTGATGATGTCCCGCCACCCTGCTATACTCCTCCCGGACCTGCGCCTACGTATGCCGAAGCGTCTGGTCAAGCAGATGTTCCGCGACAACCACCTCCTCCATACTGCGGCGCAGATTCTCCTAACTCGCAAATGTTTGTGACCGAGCCTAACTTTCCAAATCGAAGGGTTTTTAGCATCGGTTCAAATGGTCATAATGTCTACAGCAGAGGCCAGCCAGGTATCGGTGTCGGTGGCATTCGTATTCGGAGGAACTCAACCGATGGTGCCGACATACGGCATCTTAGAATTTTACCTTATGGTCATTCTGGTTGGACTGTCCAGCAGCAGTCCCCTGCTTCTAATAGTGGAACTCAGCGACTTGTGTTTCAGCTCCAGCAAAACCAGAATCAAGATCTGAACCAGTGCAAGCAGCAGTCGGGTTCACCCCAGGAGGAGCACACCAACGCTGAATTTATTAGGTCAAGCAGTGGCCGTGTTGTCCGTTACCCCAGAATTAGACTGGAAAGAGGTTCATCTCCACGTTTGTTAGAGAATGCACCAGACAACGTTCTCGATAGCCAGACAGCTGGTACAGACAGCCAACCGATAGAAGAGTGTCTAAGAATGGACACAAGAGCTAATGGTTGTACTTTTAAAATCAGTGGCGATACCCCTCCAAGGCAGCCCCATCTCAAGATTTACTTCACCCCCGGTGGAGCTGGAGATCAGGATGTGATACTTGGCGATGATTCAGCAACAAATAATCCCAAGGTAAACTTTATTGGCAAAGCAAAACATTGGATTATATTTTTCCAATATGTTTTTAGTTGTTTTCATGAAATTGTTGTTGCAAGTGGAGAATTTGCTTTACACATTTACGATGACTTGCATGTATTCTGAAAAGGAGTAGATGATTCATTTAGCCAGGTTTTGGAGTCACTGAGAATTCAATACATTTTGTCATGTGTTGTGCTAACCTCGGGTGATGCATTTATTATTTTCTGTGTAAAATGGCAAGCATCTGGTGTTTCGCTTAATTTTATCCCCTCCATCTAAGATGAGGAGAGATCTGTGTGATGCAGATGGAGGGCGATGACATTCTGAGGAGCGAGCATAGATTTCTTACACTTGGCAACCGCAAGCTCCTTAATGAGTTGGAAATTTCACACACATTGGCCAATTCAGCCACAGATGGCAGCAAATAATGAGTGAATGGTTAATACATCTCTACACAGTTGTTGTTTGATTTCACAGACATTTAAGCTTACCCGACTGAGACCCGTGTTATGGTTGTTTCTATCTTTAGACCGCCTCAAGTGTGTTTGCTGATTGGGAGAGCAGGCAGGCTATCTTCTCAGGCTCTCCACTAGTATGTTCCTGGATTTTAGCATCTGCTTTCACAGTGACAGGATGTTGGATAGGACAATTGAGTTGTTAAAAAGCCATCAGTGTATTTACTTTTGTACATGAATAGTTATAGCTTTGGAAGTACATTTTCTGTCAAATTTTAAACCATAATCAATCTGTATTCTCAGGAATATTAAATACTGCCAATGTGCCACCACTCCAGGGCATTTCATTCCTCATTCAACAGTCCTCAAATAGACAGCAATGGCAGGTCTTCCCCAAATCCCCCAGTGAGCCATTTTAAAGACCCCAAAACCGTGCATGTTTGTTTGTGCCAACTTCACCGTGCCCTGCTGGGACCACTCTCTCTCCAGTGGCCATTCACAAAGGCCTCTGAGGGGTTTGGGGTTACTAGATGAATCTGTGGATAGGGTGTTTCTGTTATTTTGGATCCATCCATTTTCCGTACCGCCAATCCTCACGAAGGGTCAAAGGTGCGCTGGATCCTATTCCGGGAAAGAGGCGGGGCACACCCCGAACTGGTCGTCAGCCTATCGCAGGGCACACACAAACAAACAACCACTCACAGTCACATTCACACCTACGGGCAGTTTAGTCTTCAGTTAACCTACCAGGCATTTTTTGGCGGGGATGTGGGAGGAAATCGGCATACCCAGAGAAAACCCAGACAGGCATGGGACAACATGCGAACTCCACACAGGCGTGGATGGATTTGAACCCGGGTCCTCAGAATTGTGAGGCAGATGTGCTAACCAGTCGTTCACCTTTCCAATTTTGCATCCAGTAACAGTTAATTTCCCAGTTGCTTTGTTGTCAAATGATTATCTCTGTCACAATGGTTGTTTGTTTCTATGTGCCCTGTGATTGGCTGGCGACCAGTTCAGGGTGTACCCCGCCTCCGCCTGAAGATGCTGGGATAGGCTCCAGCACGCCCGCGACCCGCGTGAGAATAAGCGGTACGGAAGATGAATGAATGAATGACATCTGTCAAGCTATGGAAAGGTAGAGGGAACATTCATGGTGTAACAGAAATGAGCCTTCCCTAAAATGTTCCCACCAAGTTAGAGAGAAGATGGATAAAATGTCTTTGACAACTAAAATAAATTTTTGGGGGGAACCTGAGGTATCAAGAGTTTCAGGTAATATGTGTATCCCCAGACTTTTTCAGTTAAGAATGAAAACTGTAAAGGACAAATATTTTCAGGTAGTGCAATCAACAATTTCTTCAAGCAGTGTCCTGACGTCTGTTCATCTGGAATTGGAACGGAAATGCTTCATGGTGTGTTCTGGGTTAATCTGAGAGACATTGAAATTGGAGTACTTTATGTTGGTGTTTATCTAGATTTGTGTAATAGTGATCTGGTATAATAATCAAACATTTACATTTTTTTTCACAAAATACAAAGGTTCAATATGACCACTTTCCAGACGCGTTTTTTTAAACTGAAAAAACAGGTGAGGGGGTGCACAAATTCTGTCGGGATGTTTGTTCTACTCGCTAACAATCCATATGCCGGCTGCCTCTTTGGGCCCTCATCCCTCATGCTGTTGGTCATTGGCGACACCCTCCCAACCCCGAGTGTAACCTGGCCCAGGGAGGCAGCTGCATGGCTCAACTGTGACCCTTTTGATGACTCTGCAATTATAGTCCACCACATACACATACCCGCAGCTTAAAATGCTCCCTTGCATTAAAGGACACACAAAACAGCCGCGTCTCCCCAGGGTGCTGTTGTGCGGGCTGTTTATTGCCGTAATTAAACTGCCAGTTTAATGTGTTACTTTTCTAGCTAGCTAGAAGATGGCCAGGTCGAGGTTAAATCTGGTGACCCATTAGTGCTGAAGGCATTAGTCAATTAGTTTCATTCATCGGTTGCTTTTTAAAAAAAGTGTTACGTGAAATCCGATGACAGAATAGACACGTGACGCACTACTCTTAGTTAAGATGGAGTTTATGATTCACCGTTTTGGGAGTTTAGCAGTCACACAGTAGATTTTCCGCTTGGTTTAGGAAATGAAAGCAGATACTGTGTAATGTCTTTTTTTCCACAGCTGAAGAATTGATCAACGGCGCGTGCATGCATGTGTGTACCTTTCGTGTAGGTGTGTATTTGTGTGTGAGATTCACTCGTTTCTGTTGGCATAACTGCTCTATAATAACTGGCAAGTGTTGTTGTGTGACTCAAGTATTGCATTCAGGTCTTTTATGAGTGTTATGCCACACTTAGGATGATAAGGCTGATCATGCGTGCCCTCTCTTCCTTCTCAACAATTTGAGGAAGCACTCGGGCCCCCATGGTCAAACGTGATTATCTGTCAGAATGAAGGCATATTGTCAGTTATTATTCTCACTGGATTAGAAAGTTTCTAAAAAGTTTGTTTTCAAGCATTTCTTTGATTTAGTTATAAAATGTGTTGTTTCTGTATCTACCAACAACAGCGGTGAACAAAAGTGTGTCTTAACTATGTTAAAATAAACGACCAGTCACCTCAGTGCAACACTTGGATTAAGATTATATTGCGCAAAGGAGGCTTTCACGATTTGTAGTGGTCTGACGCGTTCTTTCCCGCTCAGAGCCTCAGCCTACACCGCACAGAACTTCAGTGATGTCAATCGGGTGAGTGAAACAATCAAATACGTCTATGCCAACATTGAGGCACCTAACACGTTAAACGGTGGGTTGCACTCTTGCACTGATGTTTTTTAAGCGTTTATTTTAGTCTTCAAACCAACGTAAGAGCTGATGACAGACAGAAATAAACTATAAATTACCATACTGGAAAGAAAGTAGAAAGTCGCATTACAAGCTTAACATTGAGCTGAAACTTCACCAAAGGTCAAACTAGCAACTTTACATCACAATGAATTGGGACAAAATTCACAAAAATGTTGTCTCACAGTATCATAATCACTAACCTTGTGTCTCATTGGCGGATAGGTAAAGGAATCAGTTTTACAGAGCGTTTGGTTCTATTCATTACTCTTTTTCATGCCTTTTTATTTCACTTTCGTTTTTACCGGTGTCGTGTGAAGTTAATTGCCAAAATGCTGAGTTCCGGTGCGTAACCTTCATAATAAACAAAATAAAAGGCTACATGCTTAAAACAGGAAGTCAAGTTAACACTTGCACATATAAACCATTTGATGTGATAAAACAGTCGGAAATAACTATTTTAACAATGCTATATTTAACTTTTAGCTGAAACAATGAATGAATATTAAGTCAATTGGGTTAGTTCCACACACATTGCCTTTTAGTTCATAGGTTTGCTATTGATACTGGTTATAAAGAAACCTGAGTCAAATGTTCATTTTAGTTCATGCTGCAGGCTTCTAAGAAAATGGAGCTTCATAATTTGGACACCCTTTATTTAAACCATGCAAACTTTTTTGACCAAGCTACCTAAAAGAATCGGAATCAACAATTGTTTGGAACCGGAATCAAAATGATGGACACCGGTATCGCTCAAATTCAAACGATGCCCAACCCTACTTCGACCACAGGTTGCAGTGCCACCAGAAACTGTAGAGTATTGTGACACACCACACACACTTGATACTCGGCTTCCAATTTTGACTTCTTAATAATTCTTCTTCTTTTTATTTGGGCACAATTTTGATTGAGTTCACATAGTTTAAAAAGCATGCATTTATTTTCATACATACATGGAGCTTAAATGAGCCCGTCAAACAAACCAGGCACCACCCTTTTTACTCCTGACGTTTGAACAGTATTACAAGGATTACTGTGTGGTGGTTAGAGGTTCCAAAATCGATCTCTTCACAAGTTCACACACGTCTATGAAGTCTGCCATCTAAATCAGTTATGTCCCACATACAGGCCTCTACCAAGAATGGGCTTTTCCACATCGGGCAGGTAATATTTGTCCCTCTTGAAGAGGGGGTGGCTGTTGTGCAGTGCAATCATTTGCCTTCATTTCCTCTCTTTTTTTTCCTTCCCCTTTTCTCAGTCTGCGTTAATTACAGGAAAGGGATGGACAAATCTACAGGTTTCCTTTTATTTGCATCACAAGCCTTCTTCTTCCCTGGTTTTATTCCTGATGTTGTCACATCAACAACCCTCTTCTTCCTCTCTCTCTGGCTAATGTGGCTTCCTTGTTGCATTTGGATGTTCTTCTCTAAGTTTATTGGGTTTCTGATACTAAAAGCCTACCTAGACTTAGCCTTCTGTCTTGGACACGTACAAACTCTGCTCCTTGGCAGATATAAAAGTGCTGTCACATGATAAGATCCTGGTAAAGACATTTTCCAAACAAACATGCTGTTTCTCAAATGTAGCAGATATAAAATAAAACCAGTGATTATTTGTGGATATGAATTGAAATTAATACATTTATCTTTGTCTTTGACAAATTGTTGCTGGTTCTTTTTATCTCCTTGGCAATACTGCAATACCTCAACACTCACTGTGGGTTTCCCTTCTCTTCCCCTGTTGAAATTATTGTCAGTCCCCAGAAAACTGCTACTTCTTCTTACCCTCTTTTTGTTCTTTTCTAGACCAGAGATGATTTCTTGGGACAAGTGGACGTTCCTCTCAGTCATTTGCCGGTGAGTGTTTGCTTTTGTAGGTTGTGGGGGGGCTCGGGCCCAGGCCCAGGCCCCAGCAGTCAAGCCAAGAGAAATCTGAATACCCAATACCCGCCCTATTACCATGGTTACCAGGGCCCCGACTGGCAACCATTATCCCTGTACCGTGATCGTCTGTGGTGGGGTGTCATGCATTAAAATTGGGGAGAGTGGTGAGGCGAGACAGTCACGGGGAAATGATGACTCGCAACCGTCACGCCAACACAGGCCAACCAGCTACCCAAAGAATGTGTGAATGTATGTGGTGCATTAAAAATCCATTGGGGAAAGGCATGGCGGGCCAGAGAGCAGGCTGGAGTGCCAGAACACCTGGCCGAGTGTCTCCCCACCCCGACACTGCCCTCCCCCCATTGACGGGTGTATGATGCATTTAAACTGGACGACCAGCAGGGCAGAGAAGTGGGGCGACCAGACGGGAGAGCAGCACAGATGTGCCAGTACCTGGCCCATCATCCACCTCATCATGCCTCGTGCCAGCCCCCCAGGTGACACTGAATGAGATGTGAATGTGCCCAATGTGCGAAATATGTACAGTGTGGGTGATAAAAATGTGCAGTGCGTGTGAAGTAAGAGGGCCCCAACCATCACCACCACCGACCATCCCCCAGCAACCAGAACAGGGCACAGAAGGCGGACCCATCCAAGACAGGAGGCGCCGACACCCTACCATAGGGCCCAGGTCAGCCGGGGACCCCACACAGCCCGTGTGAGAGAGTGGCGACCACCACGGCGGAGCACCCCGGGGAAGAGGGGTCCTCCCACAAGTGATTAATCAAATAATATATCCAGGGGTGCACATAAGTGGTGCGCATGCACACCGGAAAGTGCACCAGATTTGATTGTATCAGTGCTCATTTGCATACCACTGTGTTTTCATTGTTTTGGGGGGTAGTGCAGTGGTAAATGGTAGTGGTAATAGTGTTGTCGTTCACAAACGTAAAGCATATTTAAAGAGACCTAAAAAGACAAAAATGTTAAGGTCATTAAACAAAACAAAAAAAAAAGTTATGTTTTTATTTGTACAGAAAATCAGTAACAAATATGACTTGTCTACAGACAGACATATCAGTTCATCAAATGAGGTCGGTGAGCCATGGAAAAAATGAGCACCAAGTAACAATCTCTGGTGCTCATTTGAGAACCAGACCAAAATTATGTGCACCCCTGATAATACCGGATATCTGCCAATGTGAATGGAGCATAAACAGACAGATTGCTTGTACGCCGTCATTATGAGCCTTATTTCAAGGAAATGGTGATCATTGAAGGATACATGCATTTGTAGAAAGAAACAAGACAGATAATGAAGTGTACACTAAAAAAAAAAATGTTTTACAATCTAAAACTGCATCAAAAGCATGTGTGTTTAAATTTGGTGTAACAAAGCTAGATTAAAGGGAGTTGGCAATTCCCCCCCCCCCACCCAAAAAAAACCACTTTTTGTCGTATTTGTTAAAACTGTCATTATGCCATGACAGGAGTAGCGACAGGATAAATATGGTCTGTGAAAAAAATCAGCCGTCTTTGGCTCCATATTGTATTTTTAAGTAGAATTTTAAGAAGCCACCACACCTGAGAAAAAAACAACCATTCATAGACAGAAGGCGTGACTGATGTTTTACCTTGGACTTCAGGAGCTCTGCTGAAATTATTGCAGAACAGGCACCTCCGGAGGGGGGAGAAGCTTATCCCTCCTTTGCTAACAACTGGGCATACGACTAGCAAACAGAAGCACAAAAAGAAGGAATTGGGCAGCTCTCGAGACAAAACAAAACATCTTGTTAGCAGTTTTAAATTTGCAAACTTCCACTTTAAAGGTGCGCAGACCATTAAACGAGAAAACGATTGCTGATAGTGGCCATTGTCGGAGTAACAAGGCTTTTTTTTGTTGTTATGACTCATGGTAAAACACTCTTGTGTGTGATGGTCACTCACTAAAGAGATCATTCCGCTTTACATAGTATAGATGCAATAACTCCTGATGCTCTGATCTTCTTCTCCTACATCAAATCCACTGTGCTGCCCTCCCCAACTTTCCCAGACATTATTTACATAAATGTTTTTGCGGCCCGGTATTGACACCTGGGCTTGTGCACATGAGGGTTGTTTTAGGCTCACATGAAAAATACATGTAAATAGACAGTCAAAAAAATTGGACTCTGGCAGTAAATCGGATTGGGGCACTTGGACCTTTGTCAGAAACTCTGGCGCTCCTTATCTTCAATGCTGCATTTGTTAAGCCAAGAGTGTCTCTGGTGTGAGAGAGTGCACACACAAGTAGCTTCTTGTTGTTCCTCTAATAGCCTAGTAGCTGTTTGGCAAGACAGGGAGATGTCTTGAATGTAAACAAGAAGGCGACTGTCCCTGATTGGGACCGCATGGAAAAAGCCACCTTGGGCAAATTTACATAGTCTCAGTGGGAAAATGCAGACTTTGGTGAAATAACTGGTTCTAAAACCAAAGACACAGGGTGGTTGATGTGTACACACACCCTTAACACATTCACTGCCATTGATGGCTTTAGAAGTCGAATATCCATGTTAACTGGGAAGGCCTGGCAGTGAATGAGTTAAAGAGATCAGAGAATATTTAGGGCCCTATTTTCATGACTAGCGCAAGTACAGGACTGCACTTGGCGTAACTCTGCGAGGAGGCGGGTTAGACCAGGTGTTTGTAATTTTGTAGACAAGCGCAGCTGGCTTTTTAATTAATTAATTTATTTATTTTTTAAAGGGGCTGTCTGCGCCTCCGGGGCATGAACACAGCCAACTTTATTTGCCGCCAATCGATCCATGCGTGGCTGGAGCATTGTCACTTGGCCGGTGTGGCAAAAGACAACATGCTTAAACGTATGAGCTGGTGATAACCGTGGGTGACTTAAATATGTCCGTGGACCTAATGAAACTATCAACACCCATGCACAATCATGCACATATCGCTTTTGTTCTATTGGATCAAAAATAAATTCTGTATCTGGATTACTCTTGGGATAGGATCATGTTTCAATCCCCTGTATGTGCCTCCTATTATTTGAAAAAACTATTAGCTGTTATTAGTCAATTGATGATACGTGCATGCCTACATACTTATACACAAGCCACAGGTGTTCATTCGTGCATTATCTCTTTCTCTTTCTTACACCTGAAAAGTTGGCAATTTTTGCTGTAGACTGAAAACAGTTTGGCAGACTGCTGAGAATTACAAATTAGCATTTGCATTTTTCCAGTGTGAAACCGGAGAAGCATTGCACAACCCAGTTCTAGTGTGATGCTCGGAGACACTCAATCCAGAGCTGTGACTTTTGATTAAGATGCCTGTCAAAATAAAGTGCCTCCTCAATTATTTTGCAGACGGAGGACCCCGCTATGGAGCGTCCCTACACATTTAAGGACTTCCTGTTGCGGCCCAGGAGGTTAGTATCACCTGGACGTGATATTTATTTTATGAGTACAAAGAAGATGTTTGCCTTATTCCAGTTTGTAGGTCATGATTTGTTATCGTCGCTCATTCCTGCTCATTGTATTCCCAAGTCATAAATCCAGGGTAAAGGGTTACCTGCGTCTGAAGATGGCCTACCTGCCCAAACAAGGAGGACATGAGGAGGAAGCTGGAGAAATGAGGGAGGAGGCAGAGGTAAGCTCAGGCATGCAGGTTTTTTTGGGGTTTTTTTTCCCTTGAGTCTGCATTACCTCTATCATCCTGGTAAATTGCATCATTGTGACCTCTAGTCAAGCTGGAAGATTCCCCTCCACGTGAAACATGAATGAAGTAGTCAACATTCTGGAAATATTTGAAAATTCAACCTCAGCACAGATGAAATTTGGTACACATGACTTTCTTAAGTAGACCAACAAAAAAGTCTCAAGAACCCATGCCCAAAAAGGAAGTAATCCATTTTCGTTATAAGCAGCCATTTTAGGTGAGTTTCTGGTGTTCTTAAGATTTTCTCCAATCACTGCCAAATTTGAACCACATGTAGAAGACAGATGGGCAACACAAAATTGTAAAGGATTTTAATTTCTATCAGTGCAAGTGGGTGGAGCATGGCAGCAAAGCTTGATTACTTGCTGTAAACACAAATAAAACCTGTAGAGATTTGGTCCCATTGCTACCAAATATGAACCATATATACTAGACAGATGGGCGACGCTAAATTATGAAGAATCTGTGTTTACATCATTGCGTGTGGGTGGAGCATGGTGGCGAAGTTAACGAGTTGTGATAAAACATGAAGAAACGCATGAAATCAACCATGTCAGCTTAATTGCAGCCATTTTAGGGTGATTTTGGCCATATCCACTTGTCCTTTAAAATTGTCCTAAACTTGAGATTGTCTTTTATTATGGCGCTGACTCTGCTCATTTTGACCTCTAGTAAAGCTAGAAGATTCCAGTGTTCTGATTCCTTTCTACATGGAGAAGTGAGGTCAACATTCAGCTTTAGACTAAAAGAAATGTGTGAGAGGTGTTTTATTTTTGAAAAGATGAAGACAAGCAAGGATCATTCTTTTTATGTTATCACTGAAGATTTTCCAACAAACTTTGTTGCCAGATTACACACAAGAATCTGGAAGAACCAGTTACTGTGGCTCATTAGTTTGAGGAAAACATCTTCAAGCAGAGGTTCTTAATGGATAACATGCAATATACTGTAATTCAGTGCTGAATACTTTGTTGTCAAATACAACGTTAAAAAGATTCAACTTTATAGTATTCAAGAATGTTTTCTTTATAGTCCACACTGAAAAATAATTTAAAGTGTTTTCTCAACTGTGAAGTGCTTTAAAAGGACTAGCAAAGTGCTTGAAAATTGAAAATAAATTAATACATACGGTATAATAAACATTTTAGATTTTCTGCATTCTAAACCACACTTCTAAAAGAAAGATTAACAATCTAAACAAGTAACTAAACATCAACAAACTTTAGCCTTCCTCAGAGCTTGCCTGCCACCTACTCACTCCACTTACAAAGCTGTTCAAAATAAATCATTTCATTTGCTAACATGACACGTGGGAGGAATCACAGTGTGTTTCATATATAGTGCTTAACAAATTTATTAGACCACCTGTCATAAAAGAGAGTATCCAACATCATGGAGTGGTTTAATGCGGACGGACTCTTAATTTCACTGAACTCTCAACATTTTACGAGCCAGAAGCTTGAGGAGCATTGGATATTCCAGATGTAGCCATCCATTGAAAATAATTTTGAAGTACCACAAGTTGATCTTCCTGAAGTTAATAAATGCGACCAAGTCCCATTTTGTCTTCTGTCCAAAAATGGGACGATTATTTCCTTCATTTAAGGGGTGGGATGAGTCCGTGGATTCGGGCTCGCAACGCCCCCAGCAGCTGCTGCCGCCGTTGCCTGCAGGCTGGGAAGAGAAGGTGGACAACCTGGGGCGCACCTACTACGTCAACCACAACAACCGTTCCACGCAGTGGAAACGGCCCTCCAACATGTACTCTTCCTCGACCTCTTCGCGTATATATTGCATAACCTTCACAAGATTTGAATTTGTTTTTATTTGCTTGCAATCTCGTTTTACTCTGTTAAGGGATGTGATTTCGGAAACGGAGAGCGACAATCGCCAGCGTCAGATCCACCAAGAGGCACATCGTGTTTTCCGTTCAAGACGCCACATCAGCGAGGACCTGGAGAACGAGCACATGGAGCCACGGGAAGTTACTGACAATGTGAGAAATGATCATTCAAGCATAAACACCCAAAAAGAGAATGCATTAGCATCAAAAACAGCAGTGATAATCAAAACCAGTAGCTGCACAAAATCTTCATTTTAACTGCTTTCATGCGTGACATTACTGGAGATGTCTGTGAACCTCACTAGAACTTGGTTCAGGCATGTGTTTTGCTTTTTCTTTGGCTTTTTCTGACAAAGATTGTGTCAGTCTTGCATGTCAGGACCCTAGCTTATTTCACTCAACCGCACTTTTGTCGTCATTTTGTGATTTATGTGAGGGAACGGGGCAATTCGGGGAAAATTTTTTTTTTTTATTTTGCCTTTTTTTTGGGGGGGGGGGGGGGTCAAATACCCCCAAATAATTCAAAATCTGACCAAAAACCTACCATGAAAATACTAAAGTAACACAAAACTTCAGTTTTTTTTAACTCTCAGTAAACCTCACAAGACAATTTAGCCTGGTCTTGGTTTCAGTTTGAAATGTGATGATTTTCTAAAATACTAACTTGTATGAAACTTCGTAGTTTGAACCTCACTACACCTCCATTCAGCCAACTATGGGCATGTGTTTTGCTTTTTCTGTGACTTTTTGGAATTTGATGTCCCCTAATTTAATTCAATTTTAAATTTGACCTAAAATTTTTATGATAAAATATTAACTTTGCGGAAAACTTCTCAGTTTTAAACCTTAGACCATTTTATAATCTTGGCAGTCATTCCAGGAGAAGTGTGTGTTATATTAATCAGTCATGGTTCAATCTCCCATGTCTGTCTGCCTGTCTTGTCTAGTCCTGGGAGCTGATAACAGAGGAAGAACCTAATGATAACCTGGCCCAGTCCCATCCTGGCACATCCTCCGTGCTGACCCCACAGCCTCCGCCGACACCTGTCTCCCAGGAGTTCTCAGACGATTTGAGCATGAGGCTGTCTTTCACCCCCAACACCAACGGCGAAGTGCCCGGGCCTAGCTCGGTTCTGGTGAGAAATCAAACCATCTTATGCTACAGTTCCTTAAGGGAGTACCTTTAAAGTCAAACACCACTGGGTCAAAACATTTCGGGTAGGTGTTTTCCTTTTTTTTTTTTTTTTTTTAGGCTTTTTCCAAAAATGAACCACCGCCATTAATGACATCACAGGAGATGTTAACATCAGCTTAGTGTTCCCTCGCTATATTCATCATTCGCACTCCCGTTATATCGCGTCTTTTTAAGCAATAATGTTTTTTTTTTTGGTTTTTTTATAGTGTATCTACTCACTGTAAAGCCCTCCCATGTGGAAAAGGACAGCCACGGTCACCTATGCATTTTTCAGCCGTTTATTGAATGCTGGGAAAACAGTACACAGAAAACAAAATGAGCCCATCCGCAGAGGAGCTGCTGTCAGACAGCACTCACCCCCAGACACTCACAGACTTGCCGACCTCACACCCCATCGCACTAGGCCCCACCTATTAAAGGCACATGCACGTATCTAACAGTACAGTATTTTGTATTTGCAATTTTCTTTTGTTCAAATGTTTACAAAATGTTTAAAAAGTGATTAAAGCATGTGCAAAGTATAAAACATTTTAAAAAGATTTTTTTAATCTGGTCTCTCAAAATTGTGGATTTTCACATATTGCCGGTGGGTCTAGAACGTATCAGCAGGAATAAGCAGGGATTCGCTTTCGTATTAATATCCAAACAAACTGGAGTAAACCACTTACTGTAACTACTTGTGAAAATGTTTAAAATGTCTTCTCCCCCTCAACCAGACCCAGTTGTCAAACCGACTGCGCTCTTCCAGTATGACGGATGGCGTTAGCGATCAGGCGCAGCCTCCTCCTCTTGCGGTAACTCACATTTCTGTCTATCCCGTCGCCTCTCTTGTACTACTTTCTCCCTTTTCTGTTTCGTTGAGCACTCTCCTCCTGGTTGTTCCCCGAAGGCTTTTTTAGGCTTCTCCTTCACGTCTCCATTGTCTGGACTGCGGGTGTACAACACATTAATCACACTTTTTCCCCCTACCACTCCGAACAGGTGGTGTTGCTAACGCTTCACTTTTTCTTGTGATTGTACCATTCTTTCCTTTCTTCTTGCTTCACTAGGATTACCTCTCCTTATATCTGACTTAAAAGGAAATGCTGAATCTTCAGCACTATGACCATTCCAGTTAGAAGCCCTTACATGATTTAAGATGTCATGAGTAACAGCCTCCATGCCCGACTGTCACATGATTCTCGAGGCTGTCACACTGCTGAGTCACAGAGCTTTTGAACAAAGGAACACTACAAGTGCTGATGTCAGCAACAATGACAAGCCATTAGTGGGTGGTGTTAGCAGGCATGCATTTGCTATCCTCACTCAGTAGCCAACGCGTTACCATCACTGCAGCCTTGTTGAGGTTTAGTAGGCACATATACTGCACACGTCTACTATGGACATTTTTACAACAATTCTTAACTCAAAAAATGTACAACCACGCACATGTCTCTAGCACTTCTGTAAAATTACCCTGCATAAAATAAATTAGTCACATAAATATAGCATACACCTCAGTTAAATACTGTACCTTGGGATAGGGGTAGTCTTGGCTGTGATAAGAGTTTGTTTTAATGTCACAAAAAAGATTAACTATGAAAGGACATAATGAGAGATTTTTCACGATTTAAAACCATTCCGAGTTGTCTTAATAAAAGTTATCTGACATTCTTCAGTCAAAATACAGAAAGGATAAAGAATTAGAGCACACAGGTTTTGGTTTTGCAGCTTTCGTTACCACGACAGCTGGGGATGGGACTAGGGAGTTGTGACAACTTTTTCATAAATGCCTCGGTCAGTCTGGGGAATGGAGGCGGGGAGATGTATTTTCACATGTGAAGGCAGCACTTCATCACCAAATATAGTTTTGGTTTTATTTGTATGGCTACTTTTTTATATCTAATGTTGGAAGTGATGTTGTTGCTTCAGCTTTACATATTCCAATCGTTATGTTTATTTATAATTATCTGGATGCATTTTAGATCTACGTATACATTAATTGAATGTATTGGAGCGCTCATCAAATTCACACTACCCTGTGTACATATTTAGTTGCTCCACTACCAGTTAAATATTTTTGCCATCCCTTAAGATTTTGACATAGTTCATAAAATACTATTTTTCCTCAAGTAATGTAGTTGCAGTGCATCATCCATTTAACACAAACGTCTACGTCAAATATATGCCTCCCTTTTCCTATTAGGAAAAAACATGTAGTGAGTGTAATTATTTTAGTTCATAGACTCTCTTGTTGAAATGGAGACATTATAGAGTCAACTGGTGAGCCCATTTAAACTCTGTTGCTAACCAATAGGAGCATCAACAAAGGCACTTCAACTTTCTCTGAGATTAATCAAAGTGTGGAGTTCCTTGTGCCAGATAAAAGGTGATCTTGCCTTATGTGGCAAAGTCGTGAGTGTTCTTGTAGCATCTTCTGATGTGATCACTCCACAGTTTTGTGCGCGTTCGTGTTAGAGCAAGCTACGTGATTTATTTGTTCTGGCACAATTTTCGGGTGCAGCATTTCTCCATAATAGTCCTTTTTATATTTATTTTAAATTCCACTTTCACTTGACATAAATTGTAATATTTAGTACCTATAATGTTCTTTAACGCTGTGCCTTTTCCTTGCATAATCCAGTCAACCAATCACAACTGCAGTACCTTCCTGCCACCTCACAATCAATATACTAGATTCCCTCAATTGATTTGTTTTTCCCTCACCCAAAAAGTCACAGCTTCCTTCCCAAACACAAGCACTTTCTGTCACCACCCTTTTGTCCTATCAGTGTCTCTTCAGTATACTGCCCCTTCTTAAATGCCCCCACATCCCCCTTATTAATGCCCCCTCCTGACAGTACTGTTGTCTGCCACCAGCAGCGTTCCCATTCCAGAAGAACCAGAGCTCAAACAGTCTCAGGTGGTGAGGATATTACGGTAATGTCTCAGTTCCTATACAATACAAACCCTTCGCGCCTCTTGTTTAACACATTTATAAAAACATCCCCTACAATTGACAATATATTCTCCCCCCTATTGCATACAAGAATTTTCATGTTGGACAGACTTAAAAAAAAAATACATGGATGATATTTGCATCAATATTGACTCAAATATACATAAAAAGGAGGCCATCTGTGCTAATAGTGAAAGTGTTTCATTGCAGCAATATAGTCTCTTTGTTGTCTGTCGCTTTATTTGTGGTTCTGTCCATTGACTTCATATGCTTATTCGTGTGGGCTTTTTCTCGAGTTGTTTTCTGTCTTTACCATGCACAGTTTAAAGGTCAGAAAATTGTAAAACACCGTTGTTGCTGGCATTAGCAGTGGGAATTGTAGCCTAATTCGCAATACGATATTACATTTTTTGAAATATACCAATTCAGTAATAATGCGATAGGCAGAAGTAAACCTACGCATGATACAATACATCACAAGATCCATGTAATTTATCAACAGAAAATGTGCAATTGTTGCAAATTAAGTATGCAGAGCAATATTTCTTTTAAATGATCATATTTCCATAATAATAGTCGGATGAAATAGAGGTACTCTTGCTGTCTTGTAAAAAGCATGTATCTCCAAGGTTTTGTACTGTTGAAGTTATGATACAAAAGGTTGTAGGGAAAATCACAGTTCAGTAAGTGTCTTCATTTTAGGTCAAAGTTTTGTGTGAAACAGGAACACATTTAAAATTAAACGTGAAAACCTGCTAGCAGTAAATTCTCCAATTAATTAAGGGTTCTCAAATAAACAAAATGATAGCCATCCATCCATTTGCTGTAGCTCTTGTCATCATTAGGGTCGTGGTTGAGCTGCAGCCTATGCCAGCTCACCAGACGAGAGTTGGGTTACACGTAATCGCAGACAAAATAATAAATACAATACAATTAAAGACATCTATTACAGCTTTAAAACCCTGTAAATCCAAAAAGTCTTGTAAATTTTACACATCACAGAGAAGAGTATTGTTGACCGATTTATGATCGCGCACTTCAGTATGAATAATTAACCCACAATGCATTGCGCGTTTAACACGCCAGTGAAACTGTATTCTTAATGTGTAAATAACAAAAGTAACAACAATCAAATACACTTTTTACCAAGGAAAATAACAAAAATAGTGTGGCGACAGGGAAATCGTGCATTTCTTTGCACTTTTATGGTACTGCACCGTCACTGTGTATTGTGTAATAAACAGTCACTTCCCTATTGCTTTCTTCTATTAGTTGAGGGGGAAAAAAGAAAAAATAAAGAGCAGTCTTGGTTAAAACCTTCTGCACATCTGGACTGCTCTTTGATCAAATCATCCATCCATCCATTTTCTGAGCTGCTTCTCCTCACTAGGATCGTGGGCGTGCTGGAGCTATCCCAGCTATCATCGGGCAGGAGGCGGGGTACACCCTGCACTGGTTGCCAGCCAATCGCGGGGCACATACAAACAAACAACCATTTGCACTCACATTCACACCTACGGGCGATTTTATAGTCTCCAATTCATGCATGTTTTTGGGATGTGGAAAACCCACGCAGGCACGGGGAGGACATGCAAACTCAACACAGGCGGGGCCGGGGATTTAACCCCGGTCCTCAGAACTGTGAGGCTGACGCTCTAACTAGTCGTCCACCGTGCCGCCTGATCGAATCTTTAGCTGCAAATTAGTATTTGATGAGAGACGATGATGCAAAAGTGACTATTGTTGGTTTGAAGTAGTAACTGTAGTCTTAATGACTTTCCCAGGAAAAGTAACGCCTTACTTTGCTCATTACTCAAAATAGCGATTTTTGGGAGTAACTCGTGACTTTGTAACACACAACACCGAGCGAGGCACTGACATGTTGAACAACCACACTAATGCGGGCTAACGAATGTAATAAATAGTTAACTATCTATGTTGTGTTGATCTACCCGCGACAACTGAAGCAAGGTTGTGGCGTATTGGATGGACCCAACGCTTATCCGCTAGCCCGCTCGTGGCTACTACTAGCCGCTAGTAGTCGAAGAATTCGCAGTGGAGTCATCCAGTTCGTCATCTGCTCGTTCCCTGTGCCGCTCATGGCATAACACTTCAGGGAAGAGGCATTTTTTTTCAGGTTCTAGGCATAGCTTGATGACTAACTGCACACTTTAGTGGTAGAAATGGGCCAAGGTTTTTATTACTAAGTAACTCGAAATTGCGACAGATAGCCACCAATGAAATGACGGCTCTCGGTACTTATATAGCGGGGGAGGGCCGACTCAGAAAGTATATGCCCAAGCCCACGTCTCATTGGGATAGTTTTTACCCCTGCCAAAAAAATCTGGACAACTGAGAAGGTGAAAAAGAGTTTTAATCCAGTACTCAATTGCTCTCAGCCTTTGCACGTTTTCAGCACTTCAAACATATTTACAGTATTTAGGAACACACACAAAAATGACTTTACAGGGTTTTTAAATCACAGTTTGAAATTGTTTTTTCTTAAATGTCATTATCCTAGGCGGCACGGTGATCGACTGGTTAGCACATATGCCTCACAGTTCTGAGGACCGGGGTTCAAATCCCTGCCTCGCCTGTGTGAGGTTTGCATGTTCTCCCCGTGCCTGCGTTGGTTTCCTCCAACATCCCAAAAACATGCACAGTAGGTTAATTAAAGACTCGAATGCGAGTACGAATGGTTGTTGGTTTATAGGTGCCCTGCGATTGACTGCCGCCCAGTTCAAGGTGTACCCCGCCTCCCACCCGAAGATAGCTGGGATAGGCTCCAGTACGCCCACAACCCTTGTGAGGATAAACGGTACAGCAAATGGTTCGATGGATGGATTATTATCCTACCAAAACACCAAATGTACTTGTTTTTGCTTTGGCTCCATCTAAGGATGCCAAAGAAAGTTTGCTGTACTGTAATTCAGGATTACGTGACGTCGTTTCAAACATTTTAACCAGTTTGATATCACCTAGCTGGAGGCTTAGGTCTCCTGTGTTTGTTTACTGAGCAGATGAGTGTGACTACAGGGCGAGGCAGTTACACTTCCAATCCTGTACCCAAAATGTTTTGCCTCTACCGTACCGACTTCCATATCGAAAAATCTGAGTACAAATAAATATCTCGTTACACCGTCATAATGTAATCAAATCAAATCGTCACAATTTGTAGTTTTAGAGTGTAAGATATCGCAATAGTGATATTTTGTCGTACCTCTTAACTGACACTAGCTCGTGCCCTCTGTACCTTTTAATTGCTATTCAAACATTTGCTCCTGGAGACGTCACCTTCCGATCTTCTCTGACGCGTTTATTTTTGCTCTCTCTCCACGCCGGGCGGGGCCAGTCTCCCACAGCGACCCCATTCAACCTGACCACCCCGGGCCTGCCCCCTGGATGGGAGGAGCGGAAGGACGCCAAGGGAAGAACTTATTACGTCAACCATAACACCCGCACCACTACCTGGACTAGGCCAATTGTGCAGGTACAGCAGGTGAAGAAGGCGGAAGCGGAGCTTACTTCTACAACGTGACGTTGATTCTTTGTTCCTCCCCTTGTTCGCAGTCTTTTGTGCGGACTCTGGTTGTTTTTGCCATTTGGGTCTTCCCTCTCTCATTTAGCGTTTGCTGATACTCCAGAGCGGAGGCACGTCTTCTCCTTCCCATGTTTGTCTTTCCACCATGTTTTTCTGTTGAGTGTAGTCGGAGCTGGACGTCTAATCTTTCTCTTTTTAAATCCACCATCCTGGTGGTTGTGTTTGTACCCGTGCATCTGTTGACTGCTTATTGTCTGATTCCCATCTGTCTCCATTGCTCCAAAGGAGGAGATCCTGATCAAAAGCATTCCATTACGAAACTACGCTCAGTAGACCTTTGCCAAGGCTAAACAATCCATAATTTGGAAGTTTTGTGAAATTTGTAGAGTAGTTTTAGCATATTCCTACCAAGCAAACAAAACAAAAACAGTAAAAAAAATTTAACCTCCTTGGCGAAGGTAAAAGGTGTGTTTGTCAATGTGCCCCTTTTCCACTGCAAAGTACCCTGTCGACATGGGGAAAGAGGAGCCAATACTGAGTATTAATTAACTAATTCATTAATTTATTAGTCAGTCGAGCTTTTAAGTGTGCCAAGCCAATACTTAAAGGATTGTGAAAAGCAAGGGGGAGGAGATTGTGTGAAACGTGTCATGTTTTGAAGTAATTGAGGGCAATTGGAATGCAATTTTTTTTTTTTAACCACCAATTGTCACACTCAACTATTTGATAGAGGCTCATTTAAGAAAATATATAAAAAAAACTTTTTTCATTGTTACTGCCCAGAGGAAATATAAAATGGAAACTTGTGTTGTATTGTTTTTTAAAGGGTTAAGATCGGAGAAAAAAAAAATACATTAATAATAATAGTCATTCATTAATTAGGAAATGTAGTCAAATTCCTAGCCTTAATGATAACTGTTGGTCACTCATTGGTTAAGCAGATTTGCTATTGTAACATTTTTAGGATAGATGTCTAGAAATTACAACATCAAAAACGCACGCTAATGCAAGCTGTTGCTGTGATTCAGCTCTGGATGCTGTAGTATTAAGGCCTCTTTATACTCCCGCGGCCGACAACGCCCGCATTGCATCACGTGACTGACGAATTGGCCCGCGCGGGCCCCTCTGCGTAGGTTGACGCGCACACGGCAAACAATTTTGCTGCGCGTAGAATGTCATCTCTCGTGATTAGTCCGTTTTAGTCACGTGGTGTGATGATGCAATCAGCGTTACTCCCGGTTCCACATAGCACCTACGCCGCCGCCTTCTCGATCGATTTTGCAGCACAATTAAACATATCATCTGGTCATCTAAGTCCATTTGTTCTAGCAGACTCTGTTCCACGATCGTCATTGTTGTTGCTTTGTTCCTTGTTCCGGAAAGGAAAGTAAAAACGGCTACCGGAAATGGCCACAAAATGCAGAGGAAACTCCACCCTGTGGCGTCCTAGCGAATACCAGCCGTAGCGACACCCTCGACTTGGAGGAGAACTGCCGCACACTTTCAATATAGCCAGAAGAGAAGATTGAGCATCTTTTCGCCCGTGCCCTTTTACACAGAACACAGCAAAATGGGATATTGCTGCTACTGCTTTCACGCAGCGACACACTTAATCAGATAATGAGATGAGGTCGGGGCCAGAACAGAATCTGGTGCGATGTAGAAAATAGTCATCAACATCAACAATGGGGTGGGAGAAGTAAGGGTTAAACTTCACAGAATTGCGCAATACCGTGACACAACCTGCATTCCCTTCTGTTACAGCTAAAGCGGAACATTGCCACGTTGACTTTATCGTCCCATTCTGTGTCGGTGCTGTTTATACAGAATTACAACAACGGGAAAAAGGCAGTCAAATGAAATATTTTATAGGCAGTGTAAAAGGGGCTGTTGTCGTTTGTTCTGACTGATGTATTCAATGCAGCGTGGCTTTTGCAGTTTCCCGCTGCATTCTACTGTACAGTGGAAAAGCAGCATGTGTTACATTTAGTTTCGAACCCATCTTAACCTCAAACGTGCTTTTCTCCCCGGCAGCTGACTGAAGATGGAGCCAGCACCTCAGCGGCGGCGGCATCACCGTCGGGAGCAACCGCCGCCCTGGCACCCGCACCCTCTCCCTCCTCCAATGCCTCCTCTAATGCCTCCAACAACCACCTCCATGAGCCCCAAGTCCGACGACCTCGTAGTCTCAGCTCCCCCACTGTCACCCTCTCTACCCCCTTGGAGGTGAGACGTAGTCACCCGTACCTTACCAGTCCACCACAGCCCTGTTAGAACAAGGCTGGGGAACCTGTCACCTGTGCGCTATTCACGGCCTGACATGCGGTTTTAACCGAAAACCTTAAGAGGAATTGTTCTAATGCTCATAATATGTAATAATAAGCAATTCTTCAATTATATAATCACACAGAGGGATTAAAGTGGCCTCTGATATTCAAAATAAATACATAAAAAAGGTTCTCCACCCTGTTTTAAAAAATGACCCATAATCCTCACCTGGTTTGTTCATGAGGCAATTCCGAATTCAGAATTGCACATATATGCTGTTATCGCTCAGTCTTTCAGGGTTAACCAATCTGGAGGCCAAAGTGGGGTACAGGAGTTTTCCTTTCTTCCGATAAATTTGCAAAGGCCCCACCCCCCAATGTTGGTTTGTCTCTGAAAGGATCTCCTGAGCGATTATCCATCGGTTTGCTCTGTAAAACACTCGGGGCTGACAGTCGTAAATGTTAAACCTGTTTAATATTTACGATGGCAAATCCTTATGTTTGTAGTCAATGCCAAGTTTGGCCGAGCCGCTGACTTAGTGATTGCAGACTTTTTGGGGGAGATACTTTATCATCATGTGTGTGGTGTGCTGTCTTGGTCATATCAATGAATACACCACACACTAAGTGCAGTAAGCACACACAGCCTTTTTTTCACATTTTAAAAATCTGTTTAGATGTTGAAAATATTTGTGTGTACCCCGCTTTTTTCGATAATAATTTCCTTTCCTCACACTGAGTTTTTCTCACTTCCACTTCACAAAACATTGCACTCTGGAGCACGCTTCTAACCGTACATCAGTGATGTTTATTTTCTTTTTACTTTGAGGTGTTCAAAGAACTCACCGCTACTACTATTGAATTTGGCAGTGCAATGATAAATACATCGCAGAAATGGGGCTAATTAAGATAAGACGTGTGGTATAGGGTTTTTGTCGCAGGCTGGCTGAACTACCAAGAGTGCTGACCTGGTGGAGATTTAATTAACGTGTGTGTGTGTGTGTATGTGTGCGTGATGATAAGATCCGTCAAAGCCAGAGTGAAAAAAAAACAGTAACATAATTAGAACATCCAGATTAGACTGTTAATTAACATGTTTTGTCTTGTTAAAAGTTCAGATCGGCATGTGATGAGTGATTTCTTTATGTTGGAACACTTATTAGCCTCTGTGTGGTTGATGTTCTTTAAAAAGCTTATGAGCACAAGAAGTTAACTGTGCGAGGGTCAGTATGACTTTTAGCATTGACTAGCAAAAGTTTTGGAAAGTTAATGCAGTGAATCATCTGAGTTCATTCTTTGGTTCATAACAAAGAATGGAAAACGGAGCTGAAATTGTTTATAAAAAATCAGTTACAGAGGTCAAATGTTGCATAATAAAACTCATTTGCTAATTGTCCTTTGCTTATTGGAAAAATAAGGTATACAACTAACAATTGTCGACTGTAAATCTTTGATAAGATGTGTTGCGAACCTTAACTTTCAGTATCGTTTTCAGTTTGTGTTTTGGACCATTGTCATTGTTTCTATCTTTGGCTCATTATCATATTTAAACCATCTTTAAAAAAAAAAAAATAAACTTTACAAACAGGAACAAGAAAAAAACATTTGTCATGATATTCTCCTTGAAATTTCAGGAGTGCGCTTTTTTTCAAATAGTGACTTTCTTGTGTGGTGGGATAATGACCTGCTCTCCTTTCACTTTGTTATTGGAGGTGAAAAGTTGCGACTTACAAGTCAAATAAAATGTCACTTTAATAAATGTTTAAAAACAAACTGTTCTTAAAGATTAAATGCAAAAATATTGTACTATAAAGTTAAATACAGCTGAACTGTAACTGTACTTTAATTATCTCCATTTTCTTTGCATAGATTATGTTCATTAATTGTAATATATTTGATTGTTTTTCATGTCTTAATTGTAGTTTATTTTATTTGTATATAATTCAGTGATTCTTTCGCATACCATTAGAGGAAGTGCGTATACCATTATTGGTGCCTGTACCACACTTTGAGAATCACTGCTCTAAACGTCAATGTGGAATAGTAAAGTTGACAAGTCTGTGTACACCTCCTACAGCGTTCCAATCGATTTTTAAGGATTATTTTGGACATTTGGGACTGATGTCGTTGCTCTTATTTGTAATTGTTCGTCCAGGGGGTCAACAACATCCCGGCACGGCGTGCAGTGAAGGACACCTTCTCCAACCCTCAGTCCCCGCAGCCGTCGCCCTACAGCTCACCCAAGTCTCAGCACAAGGCCCATCAAAGCTTCCTGCCACCAGGCTGGGAGATGAGGATAGCCCCTAACGGACGGCCTTTCTTCATCGACCACAACAGCCGAACCACCACCTGGGTCGGTAACACTGTGATGCTTCTATTCTCTACGCCACCGCTCTTAATTTGTACAGTATTAATTTCATGAAATGTCATAAATATAGTCTGAATTAAATTTGGAAGAAAAATAAAACCTAAATTGAAAAAATATTTGTTCTGATCTGTTGAACCCTTTTGTTGTACTTTTTACCACTTATTTTTTAAATGAAATAATTAGTTTAATTTAAAAGTACAATCAAATTTCAATATCCATTTTGCAGTTATCCATTTTCCATACCGCGTATCCTCACTAGGGTCGCAGGTGTGCTGGAGCCTATCTCGGCTAACTTTGGGCGAGAGGCGGGGTACACCGTTAACTCGCCAGCCAATCGCAGGGCACATATAAACAAACGATCATTCACACTTGCATTCACACCTACGGGCAATTTAGTCTTCAATTAACCTACCATGCATGTTTTGGGGATGTGGGAGAAAACCAGAGTACCTGGAGAAAACCCACGCAGGCACGGGGAGAACATGCAAACTCCACACAGGCGAGGCCAGTTTTGAACCTGGATCCTCATGTTACACACAATATAATTTGATTGAATGTAGTTTTAATCTTGAATAAAAGTAATACATGTATTTATAATTATATCATGAATAAAAAAAAAAACACACAAAAAAACCTTTTGTCGATTCAATGTTTTCTGCTCATTCCCTACTCCCTCATCCCTTGTCTTAATAGGAAGATCCCAGGTTGAAGTATCCGGTCCATATGAGGAATAAGAACTCCATGGAACCCGGTGAACTCGGCCCTCTTCCTGTAAGTACATTTTGCTGCTCGGTCATCTGAACTGGATGTTCAAAAAAGTACCGTGAATTTGCGACCTCATCAAATGTTGTTCTCAAAGCGAAACTGCCGGTTGTAGCTATTGGTGTTTAACATGATGTTTAGAAGGCTTTTTTATTATATACAGTGGGTACGGAAAGTATTCAGACCCCCTTAAATTTTTCACTCTTTGTTATATTGCAGCCAATTTGCTAAAATCATTTAAGGTTTCCCCCCACCCCCCTTTAATGTACACAGAGCACCCCATATTGACAGAAAAAAATCGGAATTTTTGACATTTTTGCAGATTAAAAAAGAACAACTGAAATATCACACAGCCATAAGTATTCGGACCCTTTGCTGTAACACTCATATATTTAACCCGGGTGCTGTCCAT